>NC_053163.1:139174764-139474764 GCF_016835505.1 Polypterus senegalus | reverse complement strand
CCACCCCACCGCAGGACACACACAAACACACCCACACACCAAGCACACACTAGGGCCAATTTAGAACCGCCAATCCACCTAACCTGCATGTCTTTGGATTGTGGGAGGAAACCGGAGCGCCCGGAGGAAACCCACGCAGACACGGGGAGAACATGCAAACTCCACGCAGGGAGGACCCGGGAAGCGAACCCAGGTCTCCTAACTGCGAGGCAGCAGCACTACCACTGCGCCACCGTGCCGCCCGAATTGTTTCATTTATTTCCTTAAATGGCACCCAAACAGAAATGAAATGTGAAGTGAGGGAGCCAACAGAAGACCAACTAATTCAGGGCCTCAAACTCCAACCAGTTGCTTAATTATGTGCTAATTTCTGTTGTTTTTAAACCCGTGCTTTAATTCCATGGCTTGTTGCTGCCCTCATGGTGCATTAGCAGACATTTCTGAAATTGTTGATTTTTCTCTAAGAGCAGCACTGTTAAAATGTTTTGGGGGTTCCTGAGCAGATCAACTTTCCTGAGACCTTCATCGTTCTTTTATTTTCAGATATCGTATGATGAACACCAGTTGTTTTGGCTCATTTTGTATCTCACTATTGTTTGGCTTCTAATTAACAAAAAAGAAACAATTAAGGGGTCTGAGTCTTCAAGAGCAAGTCAATTCAAATTAATTTTAAAGAAGTTAAGTAGCAGCAACAACGGGTCACTCATTAAGAAAAGGGTTAGAATGAAAACCTGCAGCCACAGTGGTCCTCCAGCACCGGACTTGGGGACCCCTGCTCTACAGGACACACTCACACTTGTAATAGGGAAATTTAGTGCTAGAAACCGATGAACACGTCTACCTCTGGGGTCTGCTAGTAAATGAAGTAAAGCCACTTGGTTTAAGAGTAGAACATGCAAATTCAACAGAGTGGGCCAAGTCCTGTGCGGCAGCACCACTAACTACTATGCCACTGGGCCATCCTGTGTGCAATTTACACCAAACAAAATTATTTTTGTAAGAAACAGTACATATAAGTGTAACTATATTAAAAGAAAATTTAAGAATATTTCTTTTCATCACTTTTATTGTATACAGTATAGTAAAATCCACATTGCTATTTCAACTGTAAAGTTTTCTTCTTTATAAAATGTATTTGACAAAGCCACCACAAGGGGCCACCAGATACTGAAAAAATGGAGACTTGACTGAGGGCGTTACAGTGTGTGGGCAGCAGACATTAACAAGACTTTGTTTCCAGATAGAGTGATGCTGCTGCTTGTATAATTTGATCAGATTGCTCTGGAGTATGCGGAGGACAGGGCAGCCCTTCAGAGTTTCTGCTGCACTCTACTAACCCAGTAAAAGCTCTTGCATCTTCCTATTGCAGCTACTTGACTCATCTAGATCGGATTGGGCAGCCGAACTACATCCCGTCCCTGGATGATGTGCTGAGGGTCAGAGTGCACACCACTGGGATCCAGGAATACTCCTTCACAATAAAGAAGACCAATCTCAGGTGAGGTGAAACTCCACAAAGTTGCGTGGCTTTTCTTTTTAAAGTTGTCCTACTTAATCTACTACTGTATATAAGCTATATCACCAAAAACCTCAAAGTGCCAAGCAGTTATGATACCTGCTAGGAGAGGGAATCAACTGAAGAAAGAAAAACCACAATGGCTCTGGAGCTGAGAAATCTGGAGAAATGCCACTGTTTAAATGTTGTTGTCTTGGGGTCTCACTAAAGCCATCCAGTCTGTCAGTGATGTGGATCCCCAAGTACTTGTAGCAGCGCACCACCTCCATTTCAACTCCTTGAAGGGTGACTGGCCGTAGAGGCTCATGAAGTCAATAAGTAGTTTGCTGAGTTCCAGACAATTCTCAAAATTCTCCACCTGACTTCTATCCTCTGGCTCATCCATAAACCCTATTAGTGCAGAATCATCTGAGAATTTCAACTTGATTTTGTGTTATTTATACAGTCAAAGGTGTACAGAAAAGGGGACAGCACTGTTCTTTGTGGATATCCACTGTTGTTCACTTGTACATTAGAGGCCCGGTCCATAGGCCTGAATTTTGGGGAATTTCAGCCATCCATTCAGACATCTAATAATTCCCAGCATTTTCTCAGGTCAGTGTTTATATGAGCATAGACAGTAAACTACCAGATAAACCATGAAATGTCATGGTGTCCATATGTACAGCACAGTGACACATACAGTGTCCTCCATAACGTTTGGGACAAAGACACATTTTTAAGTGATTTCCCCCTCTGCTCCACAATTTAAAATTACAAATCCAACAATTCAGACATTGTGATTAAAGTACACATTGCAGATTTTCATTTAAGGGGATTTAGAGACATTTAGATCACACCATGTAGAAATGGCAGCACTTTCTTTACACGGCCCTCCCATTTCAGAGCACCGTAAAGTGTGTGACAGTTGGCGACTCAGGTGTTTGTGAATCCTCAGGTGGGTTTCGTTGCTTCATAAGACACTTGGCTCACTTCTACCCTTTGGGGTCTGCAGTTGCCATTGTTCAACATGAGGACAAGAGCTGTGATAATGTAAGTCAAAGTAGCCATAATGAGGCTGAATAACAAGAATAAATAATTTAGAGACATCAGTAAAGCCTTAGAATGACCAAAATGAACTGTCTGGAGTATCATTAAGAGGAACGAACACACTAGTGGGCTCAGTAATCACAAAGGGGCTGGTAGGCCAAGGAAGACCTCCACTGCTGATGATAGAAGAATCCTCATTAAGGTAAGGAAAAAGCCCCCAATACCTGTCTGACAGAGCAGAAACAATCATCAGGGTGCAGATGTGTGTGTGTCAGAGATGACTGTCAGCAAAAGACTTTATGAGCAGAAAACACAAAGGAGGCCGCGCTGCAAGATGCAAACTACAAAAACAGGAGGGTAAAATTGCAGTTTGAGAAAAGGGACTTAAAAGAGCCTGCAGAATTCAGGGAAAATGTCTTGTGGACCTCCGAGACAAAGATGAACCTGATCAGAGTGACGGCAAGAGCAAAATTGTGGAGACCAAAATGACCTGCTTGAGATCCAAAGCAGACCACCTTATCTGTTATACATGGTGCTGGGGGTGTTATGGCTTGGTCATGTCTGGCTGCCACAGGTCCTGGCACACTTCATTAATGATGGTACTGCTGACAGCAGACGCACAGGGAATTCTGAGAAACATCTGATCTGCTCAAAGACCAGTAAATGCCTCCAAACTCGGACATACTGCTGAGGTGACACAGGAGTTTTTCAAATCCAAAAAATGGAAACTTTTTGAATGGCCAAGCCAGTCCCCCGATTTAAATCTAATTCAGCAGGACGTCTATATGCCTAAGAGAAGACTTAAGGGGACAAGCCCCTGAAACAAGCAAGAACTGAAGATGGCTGCATTGGAGGCTTGGCAGAGCATCACCAGAGAAGACCCTCAGCACCTGATGATGTCTGTGAATCGCAAACGTCAGGCAGTCATTACATTCAAGGGATATGTGACAAAATATTAAATACCAGTAACAGTGCACTGCACGATAATGTGCAGCGAATACACTTGACTTATAGTTTTCATCCTCTTTCTCTGTACGTTTACCATTCGTTTGCTCAGAGGTTGGTGCGCTTGCTGCTTCCTGAGCAGCTCTTCTTTTCTCCACCCTAGCAGCCTGCTTATTCTCTTCTTTCGTCTGCATCTTTTCGCATTAAAAATGATTAAGTCAGTGTTTGTGTTGCAATTACAAAGTACGTTTTCTTTAACTTTTCACTTAAGCTGGCACTTAAGTCGTCAATCTGCCTCAAGAATGATTTAAGAGGTAGTGGAAGTGACGGCGAAGGTGGTAGGAATGAGAACGGCGCCCATATGCTTGCACCGCATGCCCAACCTGCTGGCCGCTGCCGAGTGTTGATTGTACAATAAAATAAAATAAAAATAAAAAGAGGAATAATCTTGGAGGTCAATCATCACCCCAAGAGCGAATAGTAGACGTCACATAGCATATGTTTACCAAATTTCAGGTCAATAGGTCAAACGGTTTGTGAGCTACAGGTGATTTACAATCTGGGACAGACAAACGGACAGCCACGGTAGCTTATTATATATAAAGATGACAACTGCTTTAATAGACCTGCCATTGCTGTATCCAAACATTATAGTGACCTGAAATGGGGAGCCATTTAGAAAAAATGTAGTGTGTCTGATATGTATAAAAGTACCCTTAAATGAAAGTCTGCAATGTGCACCTTAGTCATGAATGAATTGTTTGATTTGTAATTTTAAACTGTGGAGCAGAGGGGTACATCAAGGAAAAATGTGTCTTTGTCCCAAATGTTATGGAGGACCCTGTATGTGAAGAAACCAATTGTAAGATACTAAAATGGCTATCTAGATTATTCCATAGAAGTTGATTTATATTCTGTTTGAAAAGTCATTAGACAAGACACTATTTGAAAAGTTTTTTGAATTTGGATGGAGTCTATACTATAGAAGTTTCTCTCCATCCAAGCCAAGGAGATAATCGTAGAGTCAGATTATCACTAGACGTAGCCATGCGCTGTCTGCTTTTCCATTGGCCAAAGCAGCGGCATGATCATGCAGCATTGAAGTCGTGACGGGCGGCCACGGGTATTATCTGACCGGGATGCCAACTGGATGAAAGGACTGTGGGAGAGAGCATCTGTAAGACACTACCTCCCCTGGGACGCTAGAGGGCAGCCCTCCTGGTCGGCTGTAGCACCATAGATTCCTGCAGGGCATGCTTGGAATAGCCTGCAATTCTGGCACCACAGTTTGCTGTCATTGCCTTCTGGGCGGTTTGTGCGGCATTGACATTGATGCTCAAAGTCAGACCACTGCAATGCTTAACTCCTGAAGATGAGACATTCAAAGTTCAACAGAAGTAACAGCTTCAAGCTTGCAATTGATAAATTGTGTTTTTATAAAATCTACTGTAGTGATCAAACATGATGATTGGTCCATTTTCATGATTGATTTTAGTTAGTTTCTAGGCAAAGCTCTTTGTCTAACAAACAAGATCACCTCTCCCATTGTAGATCTCATTTATCAGTATGTGCTTCACCAAGAACCCACCAGAGAAAACATGCAAACTCCAGGCAGTGAACGCCAGCGACGTGACTCCCTGTGAGACAGCAGTGTTACCACTCAGCCACCGTGCCACCCCTACATGTGTAATTATTAACAGTATTCATTATTTACATGAAGTTAATGATTTATCTATAAAATGTAATATACATACTTTAATGCATTTCATCATGAAAGTGATATCAAGTATAAATCTAAGGATTCTAAATGTGCAGAGAGATGGAATGTCAGAAATGTATGGAGTCTACACTATAGAAAGTATCTTTCCATCCAAGCCAAGGAGATAATCAGAGTCAGATTATCACTAGACGTAGCCATGCGCTCTGCTTTTCTATTGGCCAAAGCAGCGGCATGATCATGCAGCATTGAAGTTGTGACGGGCGGCCACGGGTATTATCTGACCGGGATGCCAACTGGATAAAAGGACTGTGGGAGAGAATCTGTAAGACACTACCTCCCCCGGGACGCTAGAGGGCAGCCCTCCTGGTCGGCTGTAGCACCAAAGAAACCTGCGGGGCACACTTGGAGTTGGAATTTGTCACAGGCCTGTTGGGTTCCATGAGGGCCGCCAGAGATGTGCCAAACTCCAACTCCCAGTGTGCCCTGCAGGAATCCATGGTGCTAGAGCCACCCAGGAGGGCCACCCTCGCCAGAGGAGGTATTGTCTTGTAGATGCTCTCTTCCCCTGGTCCTTCTATGCTACTGACATCCCGCCCGGATAATGGCTGTGGCCGCCCACCACAAAGCAGGGGAATACTTGGCAGTACTAGGAATGCAGTAACATTCATTTCTTGTTGTACTGATTTTCAGTTCCCCATCAATTGCACAGATTATGCATCTAAAGCGTCTTTGTAATTCAAATAAATTAACAGAACGTGCACAGCACGGGCTTTCTAATGCAGACCTTTTACATCCTTTTCAGCATCTCGTATTCTTTGCAGTGAGAATTTCATTATCAAATGCTATCAAACCAGGAAACTGCACGTTGTCCTAATTCCAGTGTTAGGAGTGTGATTAATGAATGACTTTTAGGGAAGCTGAATCCTTGCATGCACATTTGCTTCTGTTACTGTTTTGGGTTTGTCCATTTCACTTTCATTTTGATCTCCAGACTTCCGATTCTGGTTTTTTTGTTTGTTTCTCCCATCTCCTGGCCCGTCTAAATATTTTTCTCTGCCATTCTGACCTCACATCAGAACACGGCCAGTCAAACATTGTAGAGGGGGAACGGTCTACAGAGGACATGGGATGGACTGCATTTGTAGCAGCTGAGGGTGAGCTTATTAGATTCATTACAGCACCACCAAAAACTCCTAAAAGGACTTAAACATAAATGCCCAAGATGATGGTCTGAATATACGACAACTGGCATGGCGGTTCATGGCCAGGAAACACATCATGAGCTGAATCTAGCAGGAGCGTTGCTCAATTCAAATGGCTTTGCAACAAAATAGATTACCTAGAAGGCTATTTTAGGACTGGCAAAGGCCAAGTGCACCCTGGATTTGTAGCAGATAGAGCATGTTGTCAGTTTCAAGGCCAGGAATTTGAGTACCGTACTTTTAGGTCAAATCATTCAAGATCTTGTTCAACACTATGTTTTTGTCTTCACGGCGACTAACAAAGAGCTGCTGGATGTCTCAATCATTTCAGCAGCTGCCATTTCATTTAGCTTTTCTTTCTGCGGCAGCTCCCTTCCCGTCGGGTTAAAGTGACCGCTCTTCATTTCAATGGAGTGTTAAATCAGACTATCTCCAAACACGTTTCATTTTAGGCAGCAAACAATCACTTGTATTCCATCAGGAGCCTTTTTCCGTCTGCTGCTGAGGAAACCTCAGCCCCCCCTGGTGCTTCTGTGCAGCAGCTGTTTGACTGCGTTTTGTGTTTCGGGGGACATTCCTGTCATCCTTTCTCACACTGTCACCTGCTGCTGCTGCTGCTTCTACTCTGCTCCACTGGCAAACAGCTTGTTATGCCACTCAGTCAGACACAGGAATAGCCTGCAATTCTGGCACCACAGTTTGCTGTCATTGCCTTCTGGGCGGTTTGTGTGGCACTGACATTGACACTCAAAGTCAGACCACTGCAATGCTGAACTCCTGAAGATGAGACATTCAAAGTTCAACAGAACTAACAGCTTCAAGCTTGCAATTGATAAACTGTGTTTTTATAAAATCTACTGTAGTGATCAAACATGATGATTGGTCCATTTTCATGATTAGTTTCTAATCAAAGCTGTTTGTCTAACAACAAGATCACCTCTCCCATTGTAGATCTCATTTATCAGTATGTGCTTCACCAAGAACCCACCAGAGAAAACATGCAAACTCCAGGCAGGGAACACCAGCAACGTGACTCCCTGTGAGACAGCAGTGTTACCACTCAGCCACCGTGCCACCCCTACATGTAATTATTAGCAGTATTCATTATTTAAATGAAGTTAACAATTTATCTATGAAATGTAATATACATACTTTAATGCATTTCATCATGGAAGTGATATCAAGTATAAATCTAAGGATTCTAAATGTGCAGAGAGATGGAATGTCAGAAATGTAATTTTATCTTTCTCCTGTTTCAAGCAATATGTATGTCGCAGAAATTTACAAGTTGGGTTCCTGTTCCATCGCCCTCCTCACCTGCTGACAGGCATCTGTTTCTTAGCTAGTCTCACATAGTCAGACATATAAAACATACATCTGGAGGCAACCATGAGTGGATCTGGCCAAAAACTGAGTGGTCCACTGTTAGGCCGGGTTTATACTTCACATGAAGTGTGCTCCAGTGGACCATACTGCTACTCAAGCGTTGTACTGTTCATATGTGTGCTCATACTTTACATATATTTGGAAGATTCCACCAGGTGGCAGTGTGAGATATCATCACGGTGAGAACAGGTTCGACTTCGCAGTGTTCTAAATTGCCCAAAACACTGTGACAGATAGGGGGCGCTGTCGTCCCCTTGAACCCTCAGACCAGACGCCAGACACCAGATAAAAGTCCAATAATTTGCTTTATTTAGACTATACAGTGCACAAAGCACCCTACACTCCACAATACTCATAAATTAACCAACAATAAATAATCCACCACTCTCCCAGACGCATTGTTCCCTGTCACCCGAGTCAGCTTGCCAATCTGGGATCTCTCACAGTCTCTTATGACTTCAGTCCACGTGGCTTCCTAGCACTTCTGGGTCAGATCAAACTCTTCTTTTTCATTCCAGAAGTATGTCCTTTCCTCTGTCGCTGTGACTAAGACCTACTTCCGGGTTATAGGTAAAATAGAAGTCTCTGGGCTTCCCAGCAGCGTCCCCTGGAGGCCCCAACGTTATCCAGCAGGGCTGTACAGGAAAACTCCAATGTCCATGATGCCCTTTTGTAATTTGGGGCACCTCCAAACTGCAGGGAGGGCTCCATCTGGCAGCCTGAGGATATTGGCTCGGATGAATGGGCGGACTTATCCCACAACATTCATTAAACTCCGAGGGCACGTTGCCACAATATCTCTGAAGAAGATGGATGTTTAATGATTACCTCCATCAATCCAGGGATGTGCCCATTCCAGCAAGCACTGGGCATGAGGCAGAAACAATCCCTGGACGGGGCATCAGCTCATCGCAAGGTGAATACAAGCACACACATATGCCGGCGACATTTTAACATCACCAAAACCCCAAACCTTTCATGTCTTTGGAAGGAAACTGGAGCACACTGTGGAAACCCGCCAGGGAAACATGCAAACTGCAGGCAGGGAACACCAGAGATGTGACTCCCTGTGAGAGAGCAATGCTACCGTTCAACCACCGTGTCACCCCTACATGTGTGTAATTATTAACTGTATTCATTATTTTAATGAAGTTAACGACTTATGTGTAAGATGTAGTATACATAGTTTAATGCATTTCATCGTGAAAGTGATCTCTCTCTCTCTCTCTCTCTCTCTCTCTCTCTCTCTATATATATATATATATATATATATATATATATATATATATATATATATATATATAGTGGCAGTAGGGGGCAGTAGTGCACCCTCGAACCCTCAGGTACAACTCCGGAGACCAGGTAATAGTCCAAGAATCTTTTATTTTCTTCCAGTGCACCAAGCACCTACCACACTCCTCACAAATCTCTTTAAACACGCACAATAACCTCTCCTCCTCGCCCAGACACTTTGCTCCTCTCCCACCCAGCACAGCTCAGTGTCTGGACTGAGGCACCGTCCTTTTATAGGCCCCGACCGGAGGTGTTCCTGTCCCAGCAGTCTATTATTCCTTCCGGGTCAGGGCAATCAGTCTATTACTTCAACCCGGGAGCACGCCATACCTTCCTGTCACGTGACCGTGACGTACTCCCGGGTCATAAGGCACAACAGAGCCCATAAGTCCCCCACAGCGACTCCTGGTGGCGCCAAGGTTATCCAGCAGGGCTGTGTATAAACACCACAGAGTCCATAAGGCCCTGCTGGACCTCGGGGCACGATCCCGCTGTCGGGAGAGCTCCTCCTGTCGGCCTGGGGTGCGGACCGGCCTCGGAAGCCGGCAGTCTTCCACAATATATATATATATATATATATAAAATCCTCTGTCTGTCTGTATGTCTGTCCACTTTTCACAAGAGAACTACTTAACGGATTTAGATTGTTTTTTTTTCTATAATTTGCGTGAACATTTCACTTGATTTTACGACTTCTCACATTGTGTTATGTATCATAATTCGCTTGCGGTACCAATTTATGTGTGCAAATCCAAGAGGGACGCAGCAGGGCGGGGTCCTCCTCACTCACACGCCAGCCTTGGGGCATGTACTGTACATCCGCTTAGCTAACAAATGGATTTAGATCGTTATTTTTGTAGAATTTGTTTGAACATTCCAGTTAATTTTGTGATTTCTCTCATCATGCTAAGAATCATATTTTGCTTGCAGGAGCGATATATTCATGCTAATCCGAGACAGAGGCTGTGGGCTGAGGGGAGGGGGAACTGTGACATCAGGAGTGGGGGGCCAGGCAGGGCCCTTCTCACTGTCCTGTTTCACACTATGTGGCCAGAGCCGTGGGGGACAGCCAATCAAGTATAAATCTAAGGATTCTAAATTTGCAGAGAGCTGGAATATCATAAATGTGACGTGTTCTGTGTGGCGATTGCTGCTGTCAGGTCAGGAGGAAGCCCCAGAAGCAGGTAGCAATTAACAACTGGGTCAGTTTTAAGTTGACATTTACGATGGTCTACTAAAATAAACTACAAAATTAAAATGGACATTTTGAGATTAAAGCTGAAATTTCCACTTTAATTGCAAATACATCTTTTCACTGTGTCCCTGATTTTTTTTTTGTGGCTCAAATATGCTGCTGTATATTCTGATGCTGTTATGAAGGTGCAAAAAAATAAAAAGGATGGCACAGAAGATGGTATGTGAGACTTTTAAAATGTATCGCGCCATTACGTTGGGGAATATGTGAAGCTTGAATATAAAAGCACCACAAATACATTTGTATCTCGGCATTTTGCACATTGAACCCTTCATCAAACATCGCTGCAGGCACATCGATCCCGTAGGGTCCGTATAGCGGCTTTCTATCACATGTTGATAGTAAACAGAGACTCTGACGTCACGTTCCGACTTGATCACACTGCCCCCTCCGACATTTTGCTGGTACTGCAACTCACGCACACACGTGTTGTGTTAATTAATTTCTGACGACGTGCTCAGAGGACACTTCAAATGAACACTGTGAACGTGTGGCAGCCATGGTGCGTGTGCGTACGCGTTCTGAGTGTGATTTATAAACCAGCCCTTAGACTGTTCACTCAAGCCATCCAACTCTGCACGGAGGCGGAGCTCAGAGTAGGGGCGGAGATTGAAACAGCAAAAAGTAAGTAGTGGTATGCTTGTTAACCTGGAGAGACAGACAGCAAGTCTGTAGTCATAACCGGGTTACTGTTAAGGATTTTGCAGTCTGCGCATGTCCATTGCACTCTGTCATCCTGTACAGGTCTTTGTTCTGCACTTGCTTTCTCAGTTATGAGCAGAAGCAGTTACAGAGAATAGCAGAGCAGAGAAGATAACTCATATCTTATTGCAGTAACCATACATGTGTTATTACTCCAGCAGCACTGGGTGTTAAGGCAAGAAACACGCTGGTAGGCCTGTCCTTTGCAGGGCTCAGTCACACAGCCAAGCAGAAAAGAGTGTACTGGTGAAGTCCATTAACAGAAACCTACAAATAAGCCGTCAGTTTGACTAAACATATTTAAAAAATACAAGAAAATGATCACAGACCTCGTGCTTATTTTTGGATTCAGTGACCAGTGATGATGTTTAACTCATTTTTTTTGTGTGCAGTTTAGTGAAGTTGCAGTGTTTTGACAAAGGAGAACTACAGAAGTGTATTTGTGCACGTAAACATGGATTATTAAGAAGCCAGGTCTCTGCCTTAACTGGGTCATTCATCTTAACCCGAATACATGTGTGCATGTAAATCAGAAACTCAGTGTGCAGAGATGACATTGCTGCTACCACCAGGTGAGGGCAAAAAATCGTTGGAGGTCTGTGGTTTGCAGATGATGATGATGATGATGATGATTTCCTCTTGGCCTCCTTGAACTGTGATCTCAATCATGCACTGGACGGGTGTACAAGCAAAGATGAGAACCAATGTCTACAAATCTGAGGCCAGATCAATGACTTGAAGGTACTGCAAGTGGAAGGGTTCAAGCAAAATGGGGTCTTGTTCACAAGTGAGGTTAGAACAGATTGTGGTATTAACCAAGGAACACTTTTAGGAATGTACTTTTGAACAAAGTGGATTTAGCCAAAGAATAGCTCTAGGACAAAAGTTTGAAATCCCTGGCCAGACTACATCCGTGTCCTCACCTTTGATCACAGGCTCAGCTTGATGAATGAAGTGAACTTCCTGTGCAGGGTTGATGGTAGTGACGGGTTTTGTGAAAATGACAATAGAATTTGTTTGCCGGGGTTTTTGCAATTGAGAAATGCAAAGCTCAGTAAAAGGAGTTTTTAGGATGATTTAAAGTTTTTTTGGTGTGGAAGACATGAAGTAACGCTCAATAAAGCTTCACTTATACTTATGTGTTTATGTTTTTTTTCCACCAAGGCGTACCAGTCAAATCAATTCTATTTAAGCCTCTCGTTCAGATCACTGCAGAGTGAAGTGCACTTTTTAAAGATGTTGCATGCTGCCTATTTTCCTCATGAAAGCACCTCAAAATGGTGGTGTGCATTACTGATTTTTCTCCACGGGAAAACTCACTGCATGGAAAGACGCCCCCTCTCCCGTTGCCTAGCAACCACCCTGTTCCTGTTTCTTGACCCCTGCAGTTGTCCATGCGCCATGGAGACCAAAGTTTCATTTCCGTCTCTGATGCATCTTTAGGATTGCAGTCGCCAAGATTGCCCTCATAATTGGCCAAGTGGATGGGAGTCTGGTGATTTTTATTTATTTATTTACTAGAAATCTTTATTTAAATAGTAAATGACAGACAGACACATGCAGAACTAATCTATGAAAAACACATTTTTTCCTCTTGTATTAATGGCACAAATGTCACTAGGAATGAAACAGCATTTGTAATGCAAATTACTTTTGTGAAGTGAAGCACTGAGTTTTACTATAAATTCAGTTTTGTGTCAAGTGTTTCACTGTAAATTCAATTTCAAATAAATTGTTTTGCTGATCATTTGTTGCTCAATGAATGAGGAACTCACACGTGGGCCTCAGGGTAGAACCATCGGAAGACTCTGTCCTGTGCCTTTCACGGGACACGTGTCAGACATGGCTAAATTGGAGGGGACATGGTGGAGGGTCTAGGGAGCGCTGGAGGGATTCAGTCTCTGAGTTTGGTAATCTCTTGCTAAGCATGGAATGGTCTTGTCTTTCTCTAAGCATGGTACCACTATTACCTTCAACTGGACTGGAGTGAGTTGATGGCCAGTATGGTGGTACAGTGGTGAGTGTGTTGACCGTATCCCCTAGTAAAAGTCTTCAAATATTTTCTTTTATTTTCTACAGGATTGTTGACGTCGGTGGTCAAAAGTCTGAACGAAAGAAGTGGATCCACTGCTTTGAGAATGTAACATCCCTCATTTTCCTTGCCTCACTAAGCGAGTATGACCAAGTCCTCGAGGAAAACAATCAGGAGGTGGGTGGACCTACAGCACAGTAATCTGGAAGCAAAGCAGCACGTCTGTTTTAATGTTTCTAAATCTCTCAGGTCCATGCAGTATAGTGCTTGATGGTCTACTGTTTTACAGATGGTACTGTGGAGTGTGCTCTGGGTGGGAGAGATTTCAAAGAGGTTGTGCCTGCTGAGTATCTCCAGCAATGAGAGGTCATAGGAATGTGGCATATGGTGGAGTGTTACAATTTCTAGGACTTTCTAGTTTCACTCTTATTATCAGGGATTGGGGATGGTCTGGTTTCTCTTCTCACTCAGAAGGTGTCGTTTTGGCCACTGGGTATCTTCTTATGTAGAAGTGGGTGTTCATTTAACTGACTTTTACACTTTATAGATTTGAGTTGTGAGTGGCTGCCACATCTCTCCAGGAGACTGGGTTTGTAGTAGTCCCATTAGCTTTCTGGTGTTCTCCCCATATGTTATGCAAGTTCATTCCTGTAATCTTGTTTCTGGTAGTAATCTCAAAGATGTACAGCACATGTTAAGGTAATTAGTCAAGAGTGTATGGAGTTTACGCATCACCCCCCCATACTCCAACCGAGTCCGTACTGATTTTTTTTCCTCTGGGTACCTCAGCTTTTTCATAGATGTTCTGCTCCTGTTGACTCTAAGATGGCATGGCATGTGTGTAATTGTGTCTTGCAGTGGACCAGCAGCCTCTCCAGGGTCGGTTCCTGCCTAGTTCTTGGTGCCTGTGGGGTCACCTCCAGCCCCTTGTGGATGGGCAGGTCCATGGCTTAAGAATCAGGAGCCCATTTTAAATAAGTAAACATTTACACTTGCGTCTTCGGGTACCAACGTGGGATGTGGGAGCGGGATGGCCCTGCATTTGTTGTACATGTGCAGGACCGCCCATGACCGCAATTAGTGCTGGGGCTGTGAGTTCTGCAGCTGTGCCTCACCACCACTTTAAAAGGAAAGAGTGAGTGTTAGAAAGGCAGAGAGGAAAATAGAGAGAGAACAGAAATTGAGATTTGAGGACAGCCTTGGGGTAGCGAGGAAGGACGAGATAGCCAGCCAGCCAACCAGTGTGGGAAAGGCAGCATGTCCCTGCGATGGAGGGAATTATTGGCGCCCTATGGGGTGGAACATTCCCACTGATTTGTTGAGGAGGAGTGGGTGCAATCGAGGTGGCGTCCTCCCCAGGGATCTGAGGTATGCTGAGGAAATAAGAAAGAAAACTGGAGGACAACTGACCCCGAGCACTCTGACTTAGCTGCTCGAAGCAGCTAAGATGGGTGTTGGGTGGTGAGACTGCGGCTGCAAGTGTCTCTGCCAGCGGAGTGAGCAATGGGTGAGCTGGGTGATGAAGAGGGTGTTGCGTTGGACATGAAAATTGAATATCTGCTGGTTTTACTCTCGTTTTAGTGTGGATTTCAACTTCACAGACAGATGCATATTTTTAGGATAATTTACTTCTTGAAGAGAGCATTGCACTTTAATTTGAGCATGGTTTCATTTAGGCTGTCACTTAATAAAAGCACTGAGCACCTGTTACACCCACATTGTGCTTTGTGAGTGTCCTGTTCTGCGTAGCTCGTCCTGGTCATGACTATTATCAATGGTGTTTGGTTTAACAGCCTCTCCAGACAGAAGTGGGCGCATGGAGCTGACCTGCACCGTCACACCCCTATGACCTTGAGCTGGGTGGGAGGATATTTGAGTTGACACAAGTGTTCTGAATGCTTTCTATTTTTTTCACATTGCTTTTCACAGAATCGAATGAAGGAGAGTCTTGCATTGTTTTATAGTGTCATACATTCTGCGTGGTTCATCCGTGCTTCTATTATCCTCTTCCTCAACAAGGAGGACATTCTACAGGAGAAAATTCACACTTCACACTTATGTTCCTATTTCCCAAATTTCAAAGGTAAGGAGGAGGTTATTGTCTGATCTGGCATCACCATCCAGCTTGATATGGTATGAGGCTGGCATCAGATCCGCCATCACTCTACACTTTTCTTGGTCTTATACTCAGTGTTTTCCTCTATGAATGTTTTTCCTAATTTTTTTTTCCTGCATCACCTTCTCACTTGGTGTGACTTGGTGTCACAGTGGTTAGTGGAGCAGCGTTTTTAACTTGCCCTGCTTGTGCAGGGTGACAGCAATTTTGCGAGAGAAAGTGGAATGAGGAGATGGCACAGACTGGTCAGAATTAAAGTAGGAGTCATAACTTGGAAGAGTAATAAATAAATAAATAAATAAAAGATAGATAGATAGATAGATAAGCAAAGATCAGGACGTGTTACCAGAATTGCCTTTTAAGAACAAAGTGGTAAGTCATACACCAAAACAGAGACAAAACAGAGACAAAAAGCATGAAGTGTGATTCAAAGTTAAATGGCTGAAGTGTTATTGTCTTAACCTGTAAACTCACAGCTAACGGTAAGGAATACACTATTTTTCGTCCATCCAAATCTTGGATAATTAGGAAGTGGAAGACACTGACCTTTATACCATTGCAGTAACGGCGTCACGTGTCACACACTTCCAGTCATCGAGCCTCGCTACAGCAGAGCAACTGTTGACAAAACTGTCCCAGAATGGCAGCACCCAAGGCAAATCTAAAGAGCGTAGAAAGATCACAGTCTGATCAGACAGAGATGCTCCACATCATCATGGAGTCATTGGAGTGTTGATCCCCATTGTAAGTCTGCTTTTTTGACTTCAAGAAGTTGTTTGACCTGGTAGACTGTAGAACAATATGGAAACTCCTCAGGTGCTACATTATTCCAAGAAGACTGTAAATGTAATCCAGAGCATACATCTGCAGAGTGATCCACAACACAAACTTGTGAGTGTCATTCTACATTAATAATGGAGTCAGAGAAGGAGGTCTGCTGTCGCCGATTGTCTTCTCACTAGTAACACACTATGAGGTGAAGACGGCTATGGACCAACTAAGGGGTATGCCACCTGAAAGAAGATGTACATGCTCCACAGAATTGTTAGGATTATGGGGCCGGAGATCAGCGTCTCCAAGACAAAGATCTTACACTTCAAAGCCTCCCAGACAATCTCTCATTACCATTGATAGAGAACTTGTAGAAGATGTCGAATTTTTCACCTAACTTGGCAGCAGAGAGAGCAAAACAAGAGGGACGGACAAAGATGTGCTGTTCAGAATCACCCAATCGGGACAAACCTTCACATTCCTGAAATCAGTACGGTCAAACAAGAATCTCAGCTACCACCAATATAGAGTCCATACTGCTATGTGGAAGTTGGATGCAGAAATGGACCATAAGTTGCAAGAATTTATCAACATCTGTCTTCACCAGAACTTATGCATGTGATGGCCAGAACAGATTTTAAACCAGTAACACCGGCATTGAACCAAGCACAAACCATCACCAGTGCCATTCATCGGAGGTGGATGGGGCACACCCTTCGCATTACACGTCATGTATTGGATTGGAACATCCAAGTAAAATGAAAGAGAGGACGTGGAGAAGAACCCTAGAATCAGAGCTAAAAAAACATTTGGACATCCTGGAGGAAGGTAAAATGGTCATCCCAAGACAGAAAACAATGGAGACTTGGACAGGCCCAACACTTTGATTGGAATGAAATGATAAATGAAGTTGGAAGCCAAAAAGGGTACAGGTTACAAGAGCCAAGAAAGCACAAAGGGGGCAGAAAATATTGTCGTAAGCCATAAACTCAAAGCTAACAGTAAGAAAAAATCCAAAGGTTTTTTGTTTGTAAATCCAAATCTTGGATGATAAGGATGTGTAAGATAATGAACTTTATGTCAATGTAGTACGGATGTCACATGTCACACACTCACAGCCATTCAGTCTAGCGACAGCATAGCAACCATCAACAAAACTCATTCAGAATGGTGGCACTCATAAGAAAAACTAAGTAGAACCACAGGAGAACATGAATCACTGGTAAAAAAAAACACATGGGAATGAAAATGAAATATCAACAATAAGATGCATTGTGATTGAAAACCCCAGCAACTAAACAGAAAAAATTTGAAAGGCCAAGGAACAATTGGGAAATAAAACATTCAAATATTGGCCCGATTGAGATGGATTACTGCCCTGGTTACTACCTGTGTCTAGTCAACATGATGTCCCAGCGTTCGTTTGGTTCTGTCTCTGTAGCTAAGTTTCGTCCTTCTTGCCAGAGATGTGTGCTAATTGGTGGTTACATCTGCTCAGCGATGGACTGGCATCATGGAAGATGCAGAGAGGACTGGCTCCAGCCTTCATGACAATACAATTGTTAAAACATGTTGCTGAAATTATTGGATGAACTTACCCACATCTTTTCTCTTACTTCATCCTAAATCTAACTGTAATTTCTCCCCCCTCATCCTGCTCTTCCTCCATTGATTGCCTCCTATCTTTTTACTACATTTCGTCAGTTTGTCCCTTTTCTGTTCCCGTTGCCTCTCTGGTGGTTCTTCATCCCATCTTTTTTTTCATTCCATCTATTGTAGGCTTTATGGTCTGCTCCCACCCCACACTGTTCTTCCTCTTTCTGATCTCTCACTCATCTCCCTACCTTAAACTCATCTGTTTTGTCTTGGTAAAGTAATATATTGCTCTACTTTCCCCTTTTGTATTATTAATATGTAGCCTTTTGTCAGAATGCCTCAAATCTCACAGACTTACCACTGTTTATAAGGTATTGTACCATATAACTTGTCCCCACCTTCCCTTCTACATTTATAACGTCAGGCAATTAGGTGTAGTAAAAGACAAGCAGGAGTTAAGTTACAATTTAAATAACGTATTATTGATAATATTCATAAATAATAACAATATGCAAAGTACATTTGAATACTGGCAACCATACAACCTGATAAATGCTGATGTGTAGTTTCAGGTGGTACACAGACTTGTTAGTTACTTAAAATGTCTCTAGTTAAGTTCTCATTTTGTGGTCAGCTTTCTTCAGAACAGGCCACATGCCTGTCTCAATATGGCTGCCAAGGTGTCCTCTTCATTATATTGTCCTTTTCAGTTCATGGTGTGTGAGATGCTCCTTCATCAGTTGGTAAGAGAGAGAGGGTTAGGTAAAGCAAGGAAATTTATAGACTTTCTGTCCAACCCCAACAGCCAATAGGGTGTTATGGTACTTAAAGACTTCTGATACAAGCCAATTCCAAACAGCCATACTTCAGACCAAATGGGCACAGGATACCGTCACACCTTCTCCCAAAACCACGTGTTAAGGTTAGGCTTGCCAGCGAGGTAGTTGGCCTCCATGCGGGGGGTTGACTGAGAGAGTCCAGCAGAGAATCACTTGCCAAACTTGTCTGAGGCACTTCACCCAATCCTGTCGTAAAATTACAAAGAGACTCAGTCATAAAAGGGAGTAGGGGTACTTAGCCATATAAATAAATACATGCAAAATATTTATCAACTTATATGCAAAATTTCACACCACAACACCATCTTTTGCATTTTCTTTTTCCTTCCTAAGGTGAAAAACAAAACGCAGATGCAGCCAAAGACTTTATCTGCAACATGTACAAGGACCTCCAGCGTCTGAAGCCCAGAAGAGTGGAAGCCAACCAGACTGCGAGACACAGACAGGTGAAGGAGGAAGATGAGGTGGATATCAGCAATAAAGAGATTTACCCCCACTTCACTTGCGCCACCGACACTGAGAACATCACCCGTGTGTTCAACTCCATCAAGGATGATCTCTTGAAACAGTCCCTCAAAGCCTTTGGTATCTTGTGAGTCTGTAGTGGGCTACATCACCCTGTCTTAAGGTGATGACTGGAGTGACCTGTGAGGTTCTGTGGCTATAGTTGTGCTGAGTGCAGGTAGAGGACTGTGGGGAGTGAGAGGCAACATCACAAAAGAAGCACCGAGACACTCTTCAGGTGGGCACAGTAGAGGCCTGGGAAATGAACACCGCACCCTCATCCACACTGTGTCTGTCAAACTGGTGTATAGGTGGTAATGGATCCTAATCCTTGGTGAGAAAGATGATGTAGACCAGAGTTTGAATGAGTTATTAAATTGCTGGACATTTTCAAATGGAGGATTTGTTTGAATGGCCTTTTAAAGTTGAAAATGTATTAGTGTGTTGTCTTAAACAGAAAAAGTATATTAAATAGCATCCAAGATCAGTCACAAAAAGTAAATGTCTACAAAAATGCTACAAGCCTGTAACACCCACAGAGGTCAGTAGATGGCAGCAGAAAGTTCCAGTGTAGTATGGTGTGCAGAAAAGACGCTGAAAGAAGTCGCTAAGGACATTCGAACTGGACAGACACGGCGCATTCTCAGCACGATGTCCACCTCCTAGACACATATATACGGTAATAAAGAAACAACATTTTTTAAAAAGTATTTTACACATAGAATGCACATGGAGTTAAAGGAACACTCCATCTAAAAATATTTTTTGTATATATTACTTACCTCAAAAAAAATATTTAATCTCGTGTTTTCTTTGAGAGCAGACATAACAAACTTTCTGAAAGAATGTGACCCAATGGTGACCAACACTTGACAACAGCAAGTGGCATCAAAACGTCCATGAAATACATGGAATCACACTTTTGAAGTGAAACCCGCTTCTCCCTCATTCATTTGTCAAAAGTCATGTCTTCAATTCGAAAGTGTCAAAATGAATAATAAAAAAAGAATGTCACTTGAACGACGCTCCTAAATATCATTAAAAGGTCATTTTGATAGCCAGGTTTCAAAGTTGTGGAGTTTTTGTCACTGACATCTCGTCTTCCATTTTTCATGAAATGTGATCACCATTAAGAAAAGAAAATAGTCAGTAATAGGAAGAACAATGTGAGGTGGAAGCAAACCATAAATCCAACAACAGACGGAATGAAAAAAAAGATGGATAAAGACCCACCATTTAACAAATTATTCGGCTTGATTATCTGACATTTTTTCTGACCTGGTTACCTCCTGTATTGACTGCAGCATTTAGAAGAAGAGAAATCAGGAGATGTTGCTAAGTCAGATACTGTATATACTTGCGGATAAGTTCTCCCACAAATAAGTCAATTATTATGTATAATTTCTGGTATTTTATAATGTCGGTCGTATAAGTCAAATGCGGAAAACTCACGCTATTGACACAAAGGAATTATGATATACTAACACTGGGAGATATAGTCTGGCAATACAGCCCAACTGGGGACCATAGATGCCACAAGGGGGTGCTGTAGGGAGATGTGCTGCCCAATTTATGGGACTTCCATGTGACCTGGAAATACCTCCGTCGGGCAATCAACCTGCCACCAGAAGTACTTCCAGGCCTGTAATTAAAGGGACTACACACCCTTATCCAGGCGAGTTGGAGCTGGGAGGATGTGGAGCAACACTAGACTGGAGGAGGGCAGTGCAGCGATGATAGGAAAGAGTATCGTAGAGAGAGAGGAACTGTAGAGAAAACCTGTGCTTCTGTTACTGTTGGAAGGTATTTGGTGAATAAAACCTTCTATTATTTGATCCCAGGACTCTTTATGTGTTTGTGTTTTGGGGTTTGGGACTCACTGATGCCCTGGTTCCCATCACAATTATATATATATATATATATATATATATATATATATATATATATATATTGTGGGCGCTAGAGGCGCTGTTGCCCCGTTGAACCCACCAGACAGACGTCCAAGACACACGTTTAAAACACCTTTTCAAATATAGTGCACAAAGCACCTCACAGTCCACAATTCTCCAATAAGCAATAATAAAGCAATCCTCCAACTCCCAGCAGGTCCGTCACACTCCCACCCAACTCCGCAACAATCTGCTGGGTTTCCCACAATCCTTTTTAAAGTCCATGACTCGTAAGTATTCCTTCTCCATGTCAAACACCTTTGTTCAGGTGTCCCGGAAGTACTGCGGGTTTCCGTTCTTGTGACTTCTAAGTACTTCTGGGTTAGCGTCATGGTAATATTCCCCGGGTTCTTGGTGAGCTCCCCCTGGTGGCACCCACGACACCCAACAAGGCTGAAGAGACGGACTCCATGACCCATACTGCCCTGCAGGAATCCGAGGAACCATTTCTATCCAGGGGAGCTGCCATCTAGCGTCCCGGGGGATGTAGTGCCCTCAAAAGGTTGGGTTTCTTCAGTTGAGGGACATCCTGGCCAGACTGAAACGCCGGCCGTCCATCACAATATATACATATACAGTATATATATACATATATATATACATATATATATATATATATATATATATATATATATATATATATGTATAGTGACAGAATTAGGGTTTTCTCGCACCCTTGTACCCTCAGACCACACGTCAGACACCAGGTAAAAGTCCAAATAATTATTATTTATTATAATAATAAGTGCACAAAGCACACTCCTCTCCACAATTCCCAATAACAATAAACAATCACAAATAACAATCCTCCTCTCCCAGACGCTTAGCCACCCTGCCTCCCAACTCAGCTTGCCGTCTGGGAGCTCCCACAGTCTTTTTATATCTCCTGACCCGGAAGTGTTCCTAATCCCCAGTCCATTTGGTTCTCAATCACTTCCGGGTCAGGTACAAGTTCTTTTCTTCACTCCGGAAGCACGTCATTCCTCTTATCCACGTGTGCTTCCGGGGCATAGGAAAATATCCATTACTCCTCCCTGCAGCGACCCCTAGTGGCCCCCATGGCATCCAGCAGGGCTGTGCATAAAAACTTCATTGTCCATGATGCCCTGCTGGTCTTCTGGGGACCTCCATGCTGCAAGGAGTGCTCCACCTGGCAGCTTGGGGGTATTGGCCGGGATAAACGGCTGGCCATTCTCCACTATATATATATATATATATATATATATATATATATTTAAATTGTAACAAGAATGACCATTAGACATTGCGAAGGTTTGGGGCAGCCACCCGTATAATTTTTCCCGGCTGCAAAACAGTTGCAAAAACACATTGAAGTGCATAAGATCGATTCCAAAACAGAACGGCTTTTCTAGACACAAGATGGCAGCTTTAAAGGTCATTGGAGGTAATGATCTCATCAGGACTGGTACCGGAAGTGACATCATTGGCTGCCCTCTAGCCTGGCGGGATTTCCCTAGAATGGTCTGCAAAAGATCGAGTGCACTTCGCCACCCCCTTGTCCGACGTGGAATCACATGTATTCAAGGCCAACTAAAGGGCTTGAATGAATGTAATTCCACGCAGGACCAGGGGCTGAGACCATTCTCGAGAAATCCCACATGTTTCTGGGGCAGCCAGCGACATCACTTCCAGTTCCGGACCTGATGATATATTTCCCTTACTGACCTATTAAACCACCATCTTGCCTTCAGTATATTAGTCTCTGTTTCGGACTCAGTTGTGTGAACATGTCTGTTCGTGATAAGCAATTTTGCAGCCAGGAAATATTATAAGGGTGGCTGCCCCAAACCTTCGCAATGTCTTATTGTCGTTCTTGTGTATATATATATATATATATATATATATATATATATATATATATATATATATATATATATATATATATATATATATATATATATACAGTGCATCCGTAAAGTATTCACAGTGCATCACTTTTTACACATTTTGTTATGTTACAGCCTCAAGTCTTTTTGAATATGATGCCACAAGCTTGGCACACCTATCTTTGGCCAGTTTCGCCCATTCCTCTTTGCAGCACCTCTCAAGCTCCATCAGGTTGGATGGGAAGCGTCGGTGCACAGCCATTGTAAGATCTCTCCAGAGATGTTCAATCGGATTCAAGTCTGGGCTTTGGCTGGGCCACTCAAGGACATTCACAGAGTTGTCCTGAAGCCACTCCTTTGATATCTTGGCTGTGTGCTTAGGGTTGTTGCCCTGCTGAAAGATGAACTGTCGCCCCAGTCTGAGGTCAAGAGCGCTCTGGAGCAGGTTTTCATCCAGGATGTCTCTGTACATTGCTGCAGTCATTTTTCGCTTTATCCTGACAAGTCTCCCAGTTCCTGCTGCTGAAAAACATCCCCACAGCATGATGCTGCCACCACCATGCTTCACTGTAGGGATGGTATTGGCCTGGAGATGAGCGGTGCCTGGTTTCCCCCAAATGTGACACCTGGCATTCACACCAAAGAGTTCAATCTTTGTCTCATCAGACCAGAGTATTTTGTTTCTCATGGTCTGAGAGTTCTTCAGGTGCCTTTTGGCAAACTCCAGGTGGGCTGCCATGTGCCTTTTACTAAGGAGTGGCTTCCGTCTGGCCACTCTACCATACAGACCTGAAGGGTGGATTGCTGCAGAGATGGTTGTCCTTCTGGAAGGTTCTCTGCTCTCCACAGAGGACCTCTGAAGTTCTGACAGAGTGACCATCGGGTTCTTGGTCACCTCCCTGATTAAGGCCCTTCTCCCCCGATCGCTCAGTTTAGATGGCCGGCCATCTCTAGGAAGAGTCCTGGTGGTTTCGAACTTCTTTCACTTACGGATGATGGAGGCCACTGTGCTCATTGGGACCTTCAAAGCAGCAGACATTTTTCTGTAACCTTCCCCAGATTTGTGCCTCGAGACAATCCTGTCTCGGAGGTCTACAGACAATTCCTTTGACTTCATGCTTGGTTTGTGCTCTGACATGAACTGTCAACTGTGGGACCTTCTATAGACAGGTGTGTGCCTTTCCAAATCATGTCACATCAACTGAATTTACCACAGGTGGACAATTGAGCTGCAGAAACATCTCAAAGATGATCAGAGATAGGATACACCTGAGCTCAATTTGGAGCTTCATGGCAAAGGCTGTGAATACTTATGTACATGTGCTTTCTCAGTTTTTTTATTTTTAATAAATTTGCAAAAATTTCAAGTAAACTTTTTTCACGTTGTCATTATGGGATGTTGTGGGTAGAATTCTGAGAAAAAAACTAATTTAATACATTTTGGAATAAGGCTGTAACATAACAAAATGTGGAAAAAGTGATGCGCTGTGAATACTTTCCGGATGCACTGTATATAATATATATATCGGATGGACCAAATCATAATGTCCCACCCAGAGGTGTTCTATTGGATTTAGGTCAAGCAAGCGTGGGGGCCAGTCAATGGTATCAATTCCTTCATCTTTCAGGAACTGCCTGCATACTCTTGCCACTTGAGGCTGGGCATTGTTGTGCACCAGGAGGAACCCAGGACCCATTGCACTAGCATAGTATCTGACAATGGGTCCAAGGTTTTCATCCCAATACCTAATGACATTCAAGGTACTGTTGTCTAGCCTGTAGAGGTCTGTGCGTCTCTCCATGGATATGCCTCCCCAGACCATCACTGACCCACCACCAAACTGGTCAACCTGAACGATGTTACAGGCAGCATAACGTTCTCCACGGCTTCTCCAGACCCTTTCATGTCTGTCACGTGTGCTCAGGGAGAGCCTGCTCTCATCTGTGAAAAGCTGAGGGCGCCGCTTGTGGACCTGCCAATCGAGCTCCACAGTGCAGGGCAGGCAGTGAGCACAGAGCCCACTGGAGGATGCCAGGCCCTCAGGCCACCCTCATGAAATCTGTTTCTGATTGTTTGGTCAGAGACATTCACACCAATGGCCTGCCTGCTGGAGGTCATTTTGTAGGCTCTGGTAGTGCTCATGCTGTTCCTCCTTGCCCATAGGAGCAGGTACGGGTCCTGCTGATGAATTAAGGACCGTCTACGGCCCTGTCCAGCTCTCCTAGAGTAACTGCCTATCTCCTGGAATCTCTTCCATGGCCTTGAGACTGTGCTGGGAGACACAGCAAACCTTCTGGCAATGGCACGTACTGATGTGACAACCTGAAGAAGTTGGACTACCTTTGCCAGCTCTGTAGCGTCCAGGTATGGCCTCATGCTACCAGTAGTGACACTGACCGTAGCCAAATGCGAAATGAATGAAAAAACAGATGAGGAGGGGAAAATGTCAGTGGCCTCCACCTGGTAAACCATTCATTCCTGTTTTGGGGGTTATCTTATTGTTGCCCCTCTAATACACCAAAGCAGCTGAAACTGATTTACAACCTCCTCTGCTACTTAACTGACCAGAACAATAGCCCAGATGTTTCATTGACTTCATACTATACTCGGATTAAAAAATGTTCCTTTAATTATTTGAGCAGTATATATATTCAGTCCACGTGATCCAATAGCACTTCCGAGTCAGCTGAAGATTCATATTTTCCTTCAGCCCAGAAGTACGTACTTCAGTTCTTCCGTCACCATGACTTGGGAGTACTTCCGGGCTATAGGGAAAATAGAAATCCCCGTGTCTTCCTGTAGCGTCACCTGATGGCACCCATGGTGCCCAGCAGGGCTGTGAAGTAGAACTCCATCTCCCATGATGCCCTGCGGGAATCGAGGGCACTTCCATGCTGCAGGGATGACTCCATCTAGAGGCCTGGATGTGTTGGTCGGGATAAGCTGCTGACCATTTCTTACAATATATATACTGTATATATATATATATATAATCTTCATGTAGATCTTGATCTTTGTTTGTCTGTTAATGAATTAGAAGAAGAAGCACTAGATGGCAGTAGAGAGACAGCTAAAACATAGGCGTTGCATTAAGAATCTCCTCCAGGCTTACACTACTGAAGACTGTAGTACGCCAGTCACACCTCAAAACACAGACATTCAAACTAAACAAATTGTTGTGCTTTAAATTAACTAAAGAGATCTTCATTTAGATCTTGATCTTTGTTTGTCCGTGAATTCCATGAATGCGTAGACCACCTTCCAGTTTAGTACGTTATTACTGATGGATGTCAACAATGTGTCGGAATAACGAAAGGGGTGGTGGACAGTGTTACGCTAGTTAGCTCCTGAGGCCTGGTTAGAGAATGAGATTGCCGAAGATAAAAGGTATGTGTCTACGTAACATATGAAAGAAAGACAGTGGGTAAAATGAATGACAACGTAACAGCATGTTCCGGAAATTATTATTGTTACGTTGTAGCCTGCGAGTGCTGCGAGTCTCACAGTTGTACCGTGGCTTGCTCACATGTCAGTGAAGTGATCCCTATTTATGCTTTAAAGAGCCTGGATACCTATGTGTCCCCCTTTTATAACCATTGCTCCGTGTATATTGCCTTACTCTTTGGATTGCCACAAAGCAACCTGCGAGATTGGAGAAAAGTTGAGAAGAGATCGTGAGAGGAAACGACAGCATCGTGAAAACGAGACGGACTGTGAACGGACAGAAGCAGAAATGCTCCTACACCACCACATAATTACTATTCGGACAGTGATTCCGAGTGGGCCGTTCCTATTGAATCAATGTCCAAGGGTTTTCTTTTTGTAATTTTGTTTCCCTTATAAAAAATCATAATGCTGTGTGACGAAGGGCCCAGTTCACGACTGGCAGCCATGTTTAAACAGGGAGCCCTTCACAGACAACTTTAACACGCGCAACGTAGTAGGGCGCACATGGCTAGTATGTTATATAATACCTGCCAGATAATACAAAGAGTACACATGTTTCGCCTTAATTGGGGCTCATCAGGTGTACCCACCTTTGCTTCCCCTTGCAAGGATAGAACTTCGGATGTCAGTGCCCGAATCAAACCCACAGATGTTACACATCCATTATCTGATTATTTAGGTGGTTACCTACCAGGTAATGCTTGTGGTTGGTCAGCCAGTTGGCAAACGTCCCCCCACACTCTCTCAGTATTGAGAAGCTGCCCTCCTCCTGGACTTTACGTATGTGCCAGCCTCTCATCCTAAATATGAATCAAATGAGTCACAAAAATCAAGAGAATTGACTCCCTTAAATGGGTACTTTGAAAGAACTGATTCAGTAAAGTGAATCAAAATGGCCGTCACTACAGCCACCGTCCTGTGATGAGAGTTTATATGGCAGAGAAAGCGAAGGGATGTTTATTTTTTTTATGACAGGAAATGGCGTCAGTACTTTTCCTTTGAGTTCTCCTTCATTCCCAAGCAAGTGAAAATCCAAATTCTTCCCCATAACTTCAGTTGGGCCCAAACCCGTGAGAGACCCCCGATGCTGGTTATAAAGGTGGGTGGGTTAGAGTAGGGTGCTTAAGTCATTGTGAACACACTGCTGCCACTTCTGTAATGTGAAATGTCACACGTTCTGTAAGGGTGGTGTTTTACTATCAGAATTCCATTTCTGGGGTTTATTTTGAATTTTGCTGCGGTGGGCTGGCGCCCTGCCCAGGGTTTGTTTCCTGCCTTTTGCCCTCTGTTGGCTCCAGCAGACCCCCGTGACCCTGTAGTTAGGATATAGCAGGTTGGATAATGGATGGATGGCTGGATTTTGAATTTTGACGATGTCCTTTTCACCATTGTCTTCTTCTACCTTCTTCATGCGGTGAGTTTAGATGTGTCACATGACTGTGATTGTCACATTGATGACACTGAGGAAGTGACGTTGTAAAACAGAGTGGGGGGTTCAGTTTACGTTATCCCTTGGTGGATATTGAGACCTCTAGCGTCGTCAGTTTTTTTTCCGTATCGGCCGTAGGGTCAGGTTTTTGTGTTTAGGTTTTCAGACTTTCTTTTTGGCTGACTTGTGTGATTCTCGTTTTTTCCCTCGAGTTTGGCAGCCTTTCCTTTACAGTCTCCTGGCTGCCAACAATTATTTCTGGGGTCAGATTTATACATTTGAACACACATAAAGATGGGCCCAAAATGCATGAATGCAAAAGTTTCCAAGCAAAAGATGCGATTTCTAAAAGAAAAAGAAAAATTGATGGGAGAAATTGTGCTTATTTACAGCAACTCTGACCCTGTGGAGAAACTGGGAAATGACGACAGCCTTAATAAAGTCAGAAATGCAGCCAGACCAGCTAAATGGTGACTCATGCGCATAATAATTCATACCGCTGAGCCGTTAAAGAATGTGCAATGATGTGACAAAGATATTAAATCTCCAAAGTGCCGAATATAACAGACAGATCGCATTATACTGTCGGTGTCTTTTAAGAGGACCATCGCTGCATATTCTCGTCAGTTTAATCGGCTACCGGCTCAGGATTTGAAGCCAAAACAATTCCTTGTTGTCGACAACGAAATTAGTGAAAACACAGCTGTGATTCTCTCAATCTCATGGCCGACGGCCTTTTCACGGCCTAATGGTTCAAAACGACATGACTTGTTTGGCGCTACTTGAAGACGATGCAAACGATCCTAATATGAAGGGAACAAGCTTTTAGGGTCGTACTTATGAGCTGATTTAGGGTCCCATGAGCCATTCTCTTGGAAGGATGTGCTGAGTTGGGTCCAGACTGCCCAAAGGTGGGCTACCCCTGTTCATACGCAGGTTTTGACAATGGCTGACTTTGTGGTAACAGGAACCTACCGGAGCTAACTGGCCGACAGGTCAGAAATATCTCAGGCAAGCTTCAACTGCGTCAATCCTGCTCTGGTGGAAGCCTTAAATAACTGGAGAGGTGCTACATTCAGTTTCCGCATGGCGTGGGAGTACAGGCCAACATGGAGAGGCGATTTGCAGCGGTGTCCGGTTTTCTTAACATAATCGGGCAGTTGGTCGAGTTTGTATTATAAAAAGGGCACCTGGTGAGAATGACGCTGCTTTTGTTACATTCTAGTAATGCACAAATGACGCCAAGATGGGACTGAAAAACGTCAGGACTGCTCAGTGTGGACCACCGAGGGGCGCACCGCCGGCCACACCTGGCACACACAGGGGTGGGACACAAGTTCAAGGCACACATTTGTTAGCTTTTCTTTTTCTCTCGCTTCCCACACGCACAACACAGTCACAGTACAGCACAAAACTCTTTTCTTTCTCTTCTCTCCTTCCTCCATTCCTCCAGACCAAGCTTCGTCTTCTCCCTCCCGACCCTGGCTCCTTTCATAAGGGACCCAGAAGTGCTCCAGGTATTCGTTGTTCCACGGGGTGTGGTGGAAGAGCTGCCCATAAGGGCTCAGCAGCAGCTGCAGCACCCCCTGGTGGCCTCCACAGAGCCCAACTAGGGCTGTATCACACTCCAACTCTCATGCAGCCCTGCAGGAGTCCGAGGCAGCACGTCAGCTCAGGGGGGCTGCCACTAGTGATGGGAAGTTCGGATCATTTTACTGACTCGGATCTTTGAGTCTCGTTCAGCAAAATGAACGAATCATTTTTCGAGTCATTTCGTTCAATTCTTTTTCCGGCTCAGACTGCATTGGTTAAGCTTATGGGGCTGTCATGTGATGAACGAACGACTCGAAAAACCCGAAGACTCGAAACAGGTGAATCAATTCCAATACAGAAACTATAGGAAGGTGCGCAAATGCGCATGCGCGACTGAACGAATCACTCCCACTTGTTCTTCCCGAGTCACATTAAAGATTCGTTCAAAATGAACGAATCGTTCAAGAACGACCCATCACTAGCTGCCACCTAACGCTGCAGGGGAGGTAATGCTGTGAACATGCTCCCTCCCCAGTCCTTCCAACATGGAGGCATGCCGGCTGGGCAAGGGCCCCAGTTGAACGCCACATCAGGCATAATGCCGCATAACAGGGCATCTCCAATTCCAGATGACATTCGCTGATTGAAATAAAAGGAGAGCGGATCAGTTTTTGCTGCTCCGATTGCACTTGCGCTGTACGGGTGAGGAGCGACGAACCGGCTTCTTCCATTCCTTCCTCGCCTGACGTTGGACCAATAGCGTAGCTCAAGTTCGTGGCGCTCGGGGCGGGGCTTTGATTCAATCCGCCGCCCTCCAACATATCTGAATATGTTAACCTATTTAAATAGAAAATTAAAATGACGTATAGCGAAAATTAAGATACATTTTGCATATATTTATTCATACATAAAGAAACTGCAATCATTTTTCACATATGATTATTTATAAGCATCAGCTAGAGAAGAATATAGCACAGACGCACTAGTAAGCCGTATTCTAATTATTAGTTTAACATACGCTGCGAAAACCAGAACCAGTGCAGCGTACAAGTGATAGGTGAGGGTGTTTTCTGCGCAGAGCAACGCATTCGGAGTGATAACGAAACGAAATCATACACTGTAAATGAGTTGTTCATCTCACTAGAAATTATTATCGGTGTAATGTTTATGTTTATTTTTGTTATTGCCTCATAAATTTCAACTGCTGTGTCTGATGCCGTCACAGAAGGACAGTCTGAAAATTATTTTTGAAGCATTTGTGGATAAAAATCAGAGAATTTTACTTTTTTCAATAATGAGTGATATTTTTCTAAACCTTGCTGCTTACACACGAGTTGTACTGAGCCTTTTGGCCAATAATGCCGTCCCCCAAAATGTGCCGCCCGGGCCGGACCGCCCCCTCCGCCAACCCCTCAGCTACGCCTTCCCTCTTTTTTCAATATCAGGTAGAGCTCATTAACTCACTCGGAGCCATATAGATTAAAAAAAAATTAACAACTTAACTAAAACTGCTGCTTCACAGTCTCGATGCAGTGGCTTCAACGTTCAATGTTTTTTTACCATCAACTCTGACCTCAATGGCTGACGATGAATTGTATGCTGCTGCCGATCTTCTCGTTGAAAGATCTATAGCACCGGCATGTCATTACGTGCAAGTTTTCAATCCATCCCGTCAACCAAGTCAAACCAACTGTTTTCGAAGTAGCTGAACTGTTGCTGATAGATCTCTGTACACCATCGTCTACTTTCAGTGACGTTTGCACGGCTTACATGTTACTGCTGACCATACCAGTGACTGTCGCTGCGTGTCAACGATATTGTTCTCCAAGTTAAACTCATTGAAATGACCTCAGAAGCTCCACGTCGCAACACAGACTCCGTGGCTTGGCTGTACCCTCAATCGAGAACGAGCGTGCCAGCCAACCTGACGTGTCAAACATTATTGAGACTTTTGTGCAACAGAAGGCACGCCAGCGAGTGTTTTAAGGTATTAGTGATATTAGAAGTAATATGACTTGTCAGTCAGCTCCGCTTTTGTAAGCTTTAACAGTTTAACAAATCTGTAATCTGTTTTATTGTGTACTTTAGTATGGCTTACTATGCATAATGTTGTATATGATTGTTTACGATGCTTTTGTCCATTGCTTTATGTTCGGATGTTGATTGCTATGGTCTGCGTCTTTTGAGACGTATGACTGCTGGAGGGAGAGGCGTGGTTTAAAAAGGCACGCTGTATGGGAAGTTGGAAAGACGGTTAACAATAAACAACATTTGAGACGTTATTCTGAGTGTGGCACTACTACAATCTGGAGAACACTACACATTAGTGTCACTACTGTGAGGATTTATAAGCGTCACCACTTTATGATGTCCATCTTCTCAGAACTTATATAAAGCAGGTCGATCGTGTAGTAGTATCCTGTCAGCCGGTGTTGTCGTTTTAATTTGTTACAAATTCAAATTGCTTCATTGTATGGCACAGAACAATTTCTACTCTGTAGCTTACCTTATATTTTAAACATCTTCCTTCACAAAGTTGTCTCGTAAAAGTTAGCGGGTCGACATTTTACACAGATGTATGAACATGTACTACTACCACACCGCCCCCATTCCATTCCCATTTTTGCTAAATTACAGCAGCTGTAATAAAGCGATTGAAAAAGTTATTACAAATTCCATTTCGAGAGCTTGTTTGTTTGTCACCAGCATGTGATCTGAAGGTGACGCGGTCACGGACACCACTGCCCAGCCGGCCCGTAGGGTCTAGTTGTGAAGAAATTACTGAGAGTGATGCTGGACTGGAGGGGCCCACCTCAGCGAACTGCACAGGGGTCTTCAATAAGCTGGCTGCGCCACTGCTTACACCAGGGGTCTCCAGCTCCAGTCCAGGGGCCTCATGTATAACGCCGTGCGTAGAACTCGCACTATAACATTATGTAAGCACAAAAGCCGAAATGTGTTTACGCACAGAAAAATCCAGATGCAGGAATCTGTGCGTACTCCAACTTCCACGTCCTTCCGTTACATAAAACCCGATCAGCGTGAAAACTAACGTTCGTGCACGCGCATTATGTAACGCCCCAAATCCTCCCAGAATTACGCCTATTTGAATATGCAAATCAGTATAAATCGCCCTTAAGCTCAGCCTTCTGTGAAAAGACAATGGGAAAAGCACGGGGAAAATATAAGAATTTCAGCGAATACCAAGTGGAGGCAAAGGAAAAACATACTATTTGTTCAAATAAACCGTGGTATAATCAACAAAAGGAAGTTGATCGAGTGACATAGCGTGTTGGAGAAACTTGAAAGCTCACATTCACAAAATCGCACAGTGCCGGAAATAAAAAAGAAGTCACATATCAAAGTTGCCGTGAAAAGAAGAGTTGTAAGCCCACTGTCTGAGTGTCATATGAAAGATTATTAGGGTACAGAGAAAAAAGGCACACGGTGGGGAAAAAGCATGAAATGTCAACTTTAATCTCAACATTTCCACTTTAATCACGTAGTTTATTTTGTCATTTAGTAGAACATTATAAACTTCATCTTAAAATCGTTTAATTAACCAGTTTCTCAAATCACATCGTAATTAAAGTAGCACGTTAAATGCTTTGTTTTGTATTTGATCTTCTATGTGCTCTGTGTGTGAATCACTACTTGCTTCTTAAACTGGCTCTCTTCCTCCAACTGGACACAGAGTCCATTACATTTGTGATATTACAGCTCTCTGAATAACTAAAATACTGAGATGTATACGTGATGTCATTTTCATGATGATAGGAGCTAAAGCACGTTATTAAACATGTGTTTCACTTCGATGAAATAATTTATTGTCGAAATTTGTCGCTGCGTTTTTAGCTGTGTTGTTATTTTCTCTTTCTGTTTTATATTCAATATATATTGGCGTGGCCGCCCCAAGAGTCCTTGCTTTTCTTTCCCCAAGTAACGATCACCACACAATCAGCTCTGTAATAGAAGTTAAGCCATCTGTAAGCTTAGCGCCGATTCTTCAAAACGTTTAAAGAACATTGAAATATCTTCGTAGTACATGTTTAATTATTCTATCCTTCACGACATTCCCAGTGAAGAATATAGATTATTTAAATGAAGTTAAAGTGTTACCTGTATAATTTAACAAACATATTTTGCTGCATTTCACCTTAAAAATGATATCGTCATCATATGTAAATACGCGCTTTATAAAGTGGCTCAGGTTGTGAGATATTATAACTGTAGTGCAAGTTTACAGTGGGGTGATTGTACTTATAAGTACAAACAGTTCTACAAGGAGCAATTGATTGAGTGCATTTAAAGTTCTTGGGATTAAACTGTTTCTGAACCGCGAGGTCTGTACAGGAAAGGCTTTAAAACGTTTTGCAGTGGCTGAGGTAGCGTGTCCTTAAAGCTGTATACCGATAATTCTCTTTCCGATCAGCTGCTGCTGTGATTCACACTCAGATACAGTGATATAAATACTCCGAGTGGTGCAGTGAGAGTAATATGGAAAAAGATGATCTGCTGTGGCAACTCCTGACGGGAGGAGCTGAAAGATGAAGAAGAAGAAGAAGAAGAAGTGAGAGTAACAACACTAAAGCAGTTATGGTATTTGGAATACTATGGCTGTTCCCTGGACCATTATATTGTTACGAGTTAATTACAATCAGATACATTACACTAATAAACAATATGCGGTTAGTTTCTGTGTATTTATAAAGCCGCGTCATGAAAATAATGAGTAATCACACAAGAACAGTAGCACTGCTTTGACGCTGGGTGCCGCCAGTTTGCAAAACCGAGCTGAGAAGTTGCGTACGACAAGGCATGTGGTACCGTGGAAAAGTGCGTGGCTTTACGCCAAGTGTAGGTTTTATACATCGCGATTTGAACGTGGAAAAGTTCTTACACAACATTTCTGTGCGTACGCACCGTTTATACATGAGGCCCCTGGAGAGCTACTGTGGCTGCAAGTTTTCATTCGAACTCTTTTCTTAATTAGTGACCAGTTTTTGCTGCTAATTAACTATTTCCCTTTATTTTAATTGTCTTATCTTGAGACTCTGACCGCTGAATTGATTCTTTTTTCCTTAAATGGCACCTAAACATAAATCTGATATGAAGTGAGCCAACAGATGAGCAACTGAGTTGGGTCCTCAAACTCCAACCAGCTTCACTTCATTCAGTTTCTTAATTTGAAGCCCATTCGCGCTGCTAATTAATCCCGTTATTTAATCCCATGGCGCTCATTCTGCCACAGCAGACATTGTCAAAACTGTTGATTTTCTTTTTGAAGAGCGCTGGCTGTCAGTGTTTTGTGGACCTGAGCAGATCGACATTACTGAGGCCTTCACCTTTCTTAATCTTCAGTTATTGTGTGATGGACGCAGGTTGTTGTTTATGTGTTGGTTCATTTTGTGCCTTAATTATTTTTTGGTTGCTAATTAAGTAAAAAGAAATACTTAGGACCCCGAGTCTCAAGATGTGCATCAATTAAAATGAAGGCAAAGAGTTAATTAGCAGCAAAAACTGGTCACTAATTAAGAGTTAAGAGTGAGAATGAAAACCTGCAGGACTGGAGCTGGAGCTTACACCATCTTCCATATGTGCTCCGATGGAGTCAGGACTCACTTTGGTTATAACGTAATAGAGAGACAAAGATAAACCAGCAAATACATTTAAGTGGCAGTGCTACAAGGTGGCATCACAGACACGAGAAGGTCAAGAAGGCTGAATGTCTTGTGGCACCAGAGACACACACACAAAAAAAATTCCAAACATCTAAAACTGCCAGCCCACCATGTGAACCCACAATTGAACAATAGCTCTTGTGGCCAGTAGAGGGTGTTGCAGACCCCAAAGACAATCACGGGTTCAAAAGGCTCGTTTATTGAATAGAATATCTTATTATGGGTCTCAGTTCCTCAGAAGTAAACAAATTCTTTTCTCCTTCCTTCAAACCTCCACTCCTAACTCGGCAAGCGCTGTCCTTCTGCCCTCCAGGACTTTAGCAGGTTGGCTACTTTTATGCTGGATCTAAAGAGCCCTGGTACCGTAGCTGCCACTTCTACTACTCTCAAATACCATAAACCAGACACCAAAGGAGAGAAGATAAACTCCATATGTGATAGAAAAGCAGAAAAACAATGTTGAGCAGAGCAGCCCAATTACATTCACAATGATACAAATCAACAACTGACAGTCAGCCGCATAGTCAATTGTTGATTTGCATCATTTTGAATGTAATTGGGCTGCTCTGCTCAACATTGTTTTTCTGCTTTTCTATCACATATGGAGTTTATCTTCTCTCCTTTAATTCTGCATTACTTCTGCTGGCAGAGTGCTGTACTTACAAAGCACTTCTGCGATACAACAATGGAGTCCTCTCCTGGCCCCCAACATGGCAGCCCTGCAGAACTACAGGTCCCAGACAGCCCTGTGGGACCCTCAAACCCACCACCACCCACACACACACACACACACACAACAGAGAGGCACATCGCCACCTATTGTTCAGGGAGGAACATCTGTCCTTAGAAAGCCATCTCCCTTTGTCCATTCAGCATTCCTGTCTCCAAAACTAACTGAGGAAGGGGGCAACAGCCACCGTGGATGGGCATCCATCCCCTGGTGTTGAGCCTCCACCAATATGGCCACCCAGGTATCATACAGTCCAGAACGGGATGCCTTTCTATTCATTATTCTATGCTTTTGTACAAGCCTGTGTGGAAGAATGCTGAACCCCTGTCTCGGGACGTCCTTCCATCCCTTTCAACGGGGGTGCCCACACTTTTTCGGCTTGCAAGCTACTTCTAAAATGACCAGGTCTGACCTACGTTAAAAATGCTATATATATATATCATAACATAAAATGTATGCTGTCGGCGGCATGGTGGCGCAGTGGGTAGCGCTGCTGCCTCGCAGTAAGGAGAGCCGGGTTCGTTTCCCAGGTCCTCCCTGCGTGGAGTTTGCATGTTCTCCCCATGTCTGCGTGAGTTTCCTCCCAAAGTCTTGCAGCTTAGGTGCATTGGCGATTCTAAATTGTTCCTGCGGTGGGCTGGCGCCCTGCCCTGGGATTGGCTCCAGCAGACCCCCGTGACCCTGTAGTTAGGATATAGCGGGTTGGATAACGGATGGATGTTGTGGTACCTTGCATAACTGGATAACCTTTAAGGCACAATAACAGTTCAATAGATTTATGGTCACTACAGTATTTGGATTTAATAATCCGCATGTGGGAAAAGGCTGCCTGGCATAAATAAGTAGAGCTGAATAATGCAGCCAAGGAGCTTTTGAATTCAGCTGAGTGAAAAATGACGGCTGTCCGATTAACTGCGATTTTAGTTCCCTCTCTTTTCTCTTTCTCAGATCGCTTTTCAGAAGGAAGTCAGTTTTGTAGTTTTTATGAAGAGTTCGAAAATGCCTTTCCACATCTTCCTTCTTTGGAATAGCAATGATAGATTGACAGATCAGACAAACGCACTTCGATTGTGACATTGTGAGAAAAAAATCCTCTTCTAGTTCCACATCCAGCCCATACCCTCCCCAAACATTTTTTTTTTTAAATCCCTTCTTTAGTCGATATAAATTGGAAGGCTAACTTGATCACAGCCGGAGTTTTGCAGTAGCTCACGCGTTTGATCGTGCGTGCGGGATGACCAGTGTGTTAGAAGAGATCTCAGACTGGCCGCCCTGTATGTCAATCAAGTAGTAAATGCCATAGGGTGGATATAGGATAGAATAATGTTTAAAAAAAAAATTTTTTTTTGAATGCAACGCGATCTACCTGCACTACCTTTGCGATCTACTGGTTGATCGCGATCGACTCATTGTCTCATCCTTCTTCATGGCCGTGGAAGTGAGGACCTGCCATTCTAGCCATGCGGCCCGGGCATTTACAACGCAGACTTCAGCTGTAGGCAAATCCTGAGCTCCGATGTACAAAAAAACAAAAAATAATAATAATGTCGGCCCTGAAGTCGTGCTTCTGTTTATTTCGCATTATTTGTGGAGGGTCTCATCTGCGCGTCTTGAGACGAGGCTGTTTGCAGCCGTTAGTGTATGCTGGGCTCGGTGTAGCGGTCTCTTTAATGAGGAAGCGAGGCATTACCCCAGAGAGGCAGACTTTATTACCGGAACAGATCTGGACCCGCGCTGTTTATCCAGCAACAAAGCGCTGAGCACTTTCTGCCAGATGCATTTCAATGATCTCCTTCATAAAGGGCTGTCGCCCAGCAGCTTGCCAGCTTTCTCATAATATGTAATAAAAAATGTCAAAGCGGGTGTATGCAGTCATCTCAGTCTAGAGCCAGCACAACCATTTGGGCCTGAATGAAGGTGTGAAGAATGTACTTGGTCTCCCTGCACACCTTGATTGACCCTCATTAATGCCATAGCTTGGACAAGGGCAACAGGGAAGCCCACTCTGGCACCCAAGATGAATATACACAATATGGGCAGGATGAGCTCTACATACATTTAGAAGAAGTAGAAGCCGTTCTAAGTAGGATTCCATTATTAATGTTAAGCCAAGTCTTCACCCTAAGCCTAACCCTGAGTCAGCCGTGGTCTACACTTGACCAGGAACTGTGCGGAGATGATCTGCCTGCTCGGCCGGCACCCCTCGGTTAACTCAGAGAGAAAAGAGGCCTTTGGTGAACTCGCAGCTCCTGTCCCTGTAGCCTTGAATTGAAGCACAAGGTAAAGCACATGGATGGATGGACAGATGGACGGACAGACGAATAGGAAATAATGAACTATCTTTGTTGCTACAATTAACAAAATCCTACCCGCATCTCTGAAATGAAAATTTCCAATCTACAGTGTGCTAAAGTGGCTGAGGTCTTTGAACCACAGACCGCTGGCTCAGTTCCTGCCTCGGACTAAATGTGTGACCCTGAATGAGCCACGTAACCCACCTGTGCTCCGGCTAGAAAGAAATACCTGTGAAGGGTTGGGAGGCATATCTCTTGGAAGTTACTTTGGGACAAGTCATAACAGTTCAGGTTTATTGTCGTGTGTACATATTATGAGAAGAATGACCATCAGACAATTGTAAAGGTTTGGGGCAGCCACCCGTATGAAGACTGTTGCAAAAGCATAGACATGTCCACACAGTAGAGTCCAAAACAGAACTGATTTATTATCCACAAGATGGCAGCTTTAAAGGCCAGTAGGGGAAGTGATGTCATCAGGACCGGAGCTGGCTGCCCCAGAGCCGGGCGGGATTTCCCTAGAATGGTCTGTAAAAGATCGAGAGCGACAATTAGTGCACTTCGCCACCCCCTGGTCTGGTGTGGAATTACATCTACTCAAGCCCTTTAGTTTAGTGTTTCCTAAACACGCGTGTGTAACACCATCCATCCATCTTCTATACCAGCAAGCAACAGGCACAAGGCAGGAACAACACCTGGACAGGGTGCTGGCCCATCACAGGGTGGACACACACATAAGGGGCCAATCCACCTAACCTGCATGTTTTTGAACTATGGGGAGAAACCCACGCAGACATGGGGAGAACATGCAGACCCTACACAGGAAGGTAACCAAAAACCAAATGGTTACTCTAACAGAGCTTCAGGAGACCTCTGATGAGATGGGAGAACCTTTCAGAAGGATGAACACCATCAATCAGGCATTTATTGTGGAATGTTTAGATGGAAGCCACTCTTACCAAACAGATTAAGGAAAAAGACTCTCATGGTCTGGTGAGGCAAAAACTGAAAACTTTGGGCAAAACTCCATTCACTATGTCTGGAGAAGACCATGTGCTGCTCATCACCTGCCTAGTACCATCCTTACCATGAAGCATGGTGGAGGCAGCATCATGCTAAGGGAGTGAAGGAACAGTGCGACGGGTCAGAACTGCGGGAGGAAAGAATGAAGCCAAATATTGACATCCTGCTTCAGAGTGCACACCACCTCAGACTGGCGTGATGGTTCACCTTTCTGCACATCATGAAGCATACGGCCAGAACAACGCTGGAGTGGCTTCAGGACAAGTCTACAAGTGTCCTTGACTGGCCCATCCAAAGCCGAGACTTAACCCCCCAGAACATCTGTGGAAAGACCTGGAGACAGCAGTTTAAAGACACTTGTGAATCAACCTAATGAACTGGATCAACGTAAAGAAGACTTGAGGAGCTTCCGTACGTACTGAATTAAAGGTCAGAATGTGTTCCTGAATGGGCGAATTCAGCTTTTGAGCTTTAATAATCTTTCAACTGTTTGTGAAAACTTGTTTTCACTTTGACATTATGGGTTATTCAGAGTAGGCTGGTGGGCAAAATGGCAAATGTACATAAAGTGAAGGGGCCTGAAAACTTTCTGAATCCACTGAATCGTGGCTCTCTAATGAAAACACCATTAACAGAGACTTGGACTTGAAGTCAGCATATATACAGACTTAAAAAGAAGAACATCTAAATAATGAAAAAAGACTTTCTGGGCAACACCTTACTAATCCACCCCAACCCCCCTCCTTTACAAACCCCCCTCCATCCCACCCTTCACCAGATACACGTTGCCTTTGATTCCTGTTGGTCTAATCACCTTCCTCTGACGATGATGACACCTGGCAAGTTGTTGATAGCTTAGGAATAAAAAAATATTTTAAGTTGTTGATCTCTAGTTACAAATATATATATATACAGTATATATATTGTCACACACGTGCACTTGGGAGTCAACCAAAGGGACCAGGAAATGAAACTGATCCTCTTTCTTTTCTCTCCGCAGACCAAACACGAGAAATCCTGCCTGTCCCGACCCCGAGGACGTCACTTCCTGTGAACCACCTATTAAAACCCCTCATCCTCATCCTCCATACTTAAACCGTTCTGTTCTGGACTCTAACCTGTACACATTGTACTCTACTTTAAAGCCTTTTGCAGCCTGGGAAACTATACGGGTGGCTGCTCCAGACTTTAGTTGTGTGTCCGGCTATTTCTTTCACAATATATATATATAGTGTCAGAGATGGCTGGGGTGGCGATCCGGCCGGGACACCCAGGAGGACCAGAGCAGGGCTTGTGCCTTCCCCAGACCATGTGGGGGCGACCTCCCTGGTACATTTGGGGGCCACGGGTACAGAGCTTTGAAGCTCAACCCTGTAGGGGCCCGTGGTCACCGCCAGGGGGCACCCCTATGCCTTTGGAGCCTTGGACCTCAGCACTTCCGCCACACCTGGAAGGGACAGCAGGGACACCCGGAGTGCTTCCACGGATGCACTGGGGTGTGTCGGTGGGAGATTGCCGGAACACACCTGGAGCACATCCGGGTGCTTATAAAAGGGGCCGCCTCCCGTCATACAACGGCTGGAGTCGGGTGGAAGAGGACAGAGCTCGGAGCAGAGGAATGGAGGCGGACCAGAGACAGTGAAAGGCATTATGAAAGGCCAGGACTTAAGGGGCTTGTGCTCACTTTGATTATTGTATATAGTGTAAAATAAACGTGTGTGGTGAAAACATCATGTCTACCTGTCTGTGTCCGGGCTGTTCCCCGAATTATATATATATATATATATATATATATATATATATATGTGACAGATGAGGGTGCTATCGCTCCCTTGAACCCTTGTCCAAGATGCCAGACACCAGATAAAAGTCCAAAAGTATACTTTATTTATAAGGCACAGTGCACAAAGCACCCTCTCCTCCACAATACTCATTAAATTAAACACAATAATCACAATAAACAATTCCTCCACTCCCAGACGCGTTGCCCTCCTTCCACCCAGCTCAGCTCGCCGTCTGGGAGCTCCCACAGTCCTTTTATACTCCCTGACCCGGCAGTGTTTCAATCCCCAGTCCATGTGATCTCCTATCACTTCTGGGTCAGATCAAAAGTCGTTTTCTTCACCCCAGAAGCACGTCATTCCCCTTTTCCATGTGACTCGGACGTACTTCCCGGGTGTATTGCAAATTAACATCGTTCCTCCCCTCAGCGTCTCCTAGTGGCCCCCATGGTATCCAGCAGGGCTGTGCATAAAGACTCCAATGTCCATGATGCCCTGCTGGTCTTCGGGGCCCCTCCATACTGCAGGGAGGGCTCCACCTGGCGGCTTGGGGGTATTGGCTGGGATGAATGGCCGGCCATACACCACGATATATATACAAAGAACATTCAAAAAGTTCACACACTTTTATATTTTCGTTGGAAATGGTGAAGATGGGAGGAGTAGTAATTGGTTGTCATGTGTCATGTGACTGGGAAAATTGCATATATATACAGTACAGGCCAAAAGTCTGGACACACCTCCTCATTCAATGTGTTTTCTTTATTGTCATGACCATTTCCAGCACTCCATCACTCTCCTTCTTGGTCAAATAGCCCTTACACAGCCTGGAGGTGTATTTGGGGTCATTGTCCTGTTGAAAAATAAATGATCGTCCAACTAACCTGACTTCTGCACAACACAACTGCTGGTCCCAACCCCATTGATAAAGCAAGAAATTCCACTAAATAACCCTGTGAAGTGAAAACCATTTCAGGTGACTACCTGTTGAAGCTCATCGAGAGAATGGCAAGAGTGTGCAAAGCAGTAATCAGAGCAAAGGGTGGCTATTTTGAAGAAACTAGAATATAAAACATGTCTTCAGTTATTTCACCTTTTTTTGTTAAGTACATAACTCCACATGTGTTCATTCATAGTTGTGATGCATTCAGTGAGAATCTACCAATGTAAATGGTCATGAAAATAAAGAAAACACATTGAATGAGGAGGTGTGTCCAGACTTTTGGCCTGTACTGTATGTATATATATATACTCAGCAAAAAAAGAAACGTCCCTTTTTCAGGACTGTGTATTTCAACAATAATGTTTTAAAAATCCAAATAACTTTACAGATCTTCATTGTAAAGGGTTTAAACAATGTTTTCCATGCATGTTCAATTAACCATAATCAATTAATTAACATGCACCTGTGGAATGGTCGTTAAGACCTTAACAGCTTACAGAAAGTAGGAATTTAAGGTCACAGTTCTAAAAATGCAGGACACTAAAGAGACTTGTCTACCGACTGCGAAAAACACCCAAAGAAAGATGCCCAGGGTCCCTGCTCATCTGCGTGAACGTGCATTAGGCATGCTGCAGGGAGGCATGAGGACTGCTGATGTGGCCAGGGCAATAAATTGCCATGTCCGCACTGTGAGACGCCCAAGACAGCGCTACAGGGAGACAGGAAGGACAGCTGATCATCCTCGCAGTGGAAGACCACGTGTAACAACACCTGCACAGGATCGGTACGTCCGAATATCACACCTGCGTGACAGGTACAGGATGGCCACAACAACTGCCCGAGTCACACCAGGAACACACAATCCCTCCATCAGTGCTCAGACTGTCCGCAATAGGCTGAGAGAGGCTGGACTGAGGGCTTGTAGGCCTGTTGTAAGGCAGGTCCTTACCAGACATCACCAGCAACAACACCGCCTATGGGCACAAACCCACCTTCGCTGGACCAGACAGGAGTGGCAAAAAGTGCTCTTCACTGACGAGTCACGGTTTTGTCTCACCAGGGGTGATGGACGGATTCGTGTTTATCGTCGAAGGAATGAGCACGTCTGGGACCTGTTGGATCGCAGGGTGAGGGCTAGAGCCATTCCACCCAGAAATGTCTAGGAACTTGCAGGTGCCTTGGTGGAAGAGTGGGGTAACATCTCACAGCAAGAACTGACAAATCTGGTCCAGTCCATGAGGAGGAGATGCACTGCAGTACTTCAAGCAGCTGGTGGCCACACCAGATACTGACTGGTACTTTTGATTTTAAACCTCCCTTCATTCAGGGACACATTGTGAAACATTTTTAGTTTATGTCTTATGGTGTTGACTCTTTTAGTGTTCATACAAATATTTACACATTAAGTTTACTGAAAGTAAAAACAGTTGAAAGTCAGAGGACGTTTCTTTTTTTGCTGAGTATATATACTAGAGGGTTCCCCCCGCTTGCTATGCACCAGCCACTTCACGTCTCTGCCGCTCGTGTTGTGAAGAGGGGGTCTGAAGGCACCCCAAAGAGATGCAGTCACTCCTCCGAAACCCCCTTTTAAACGGTGATACAATGGGAAACAAATCCCGGTGTTTTTTTTACCTCCTCTTTGCTCAATCAGCTGCTGCCGTGCCGTGTGATCTGCATCCTGTACGACACTTTGAACATTTAAAAGCCTGCACAGCAGCTGTCCTACTCTTTGTCTTTTATTTCCAGCCCCAGGTGTGGTTAAATCTCTTGGCACAAAGTCTCATTTCACGGGATGTGAGTTCTTGATATTTTTTTGTTTATAATTTAAAAACGGAGTAAGAGTCTGAAAATCTAACAAAATCACATTAAAGTTCAATAAATTCTGCAAAGGATGATACCAAACATATATACAGTACGTAGGTTTTAAAATAAGCCCAATTTAAAGCGTGATATAAAATAAAATCGTTGCACTTTTAGGCTTAGGATTTTATATAGAGAGAGTAGGGGTTTTTATTTATTTATTTATTTAAATAAGGGGTTTTTATTTTGCCTCAACACCTTCTTCACAAGAGTAACAAACAAGCACAGTTCTCCTTCCTCCTCCAAGAGCGTAGCCCACTGCCTCCCAACTCTGACTCAGCTCTCGTTTAAATTTGACCCAGTAAAGTCGTCCTGAAGAGTTCCGTGTCATGTAAAAACCATGGCTGTCGACCCCCGCAGCACCCTCTAGCGCTCCCCAAAGACCCCAACGGGGTTGTGTTTCCGGACTCCATGTCCTAGTCAAGCTTAGCCACTTGCCATGCGGGAGAATCACCGGCTCCTGGTGTGCCCGTTCTCGCAGCCCTTCCATTATGGCTTTCTGGCTGGGTATGAAACCTTTCATTATCCCAGCCAGGATACTCGTCCTTCCTTCTGGGCACCCACAATATACTGTATATACAGCACGTGTAGAAATCCTGTTTCTATATTCTGTTGTTAATAAAATATGAGTTTGGGAGATTTGCAGATCATTGCATTCTGCTTTTGTTGACATTTTACACAGCGCCACAACTTTATTGGAATTGGGATTGTGTGTGTATATATACAGTATGTGTATACATATATACAGTACACACACAGCAGGTATACACATACGGTATACACGACTATGAATGTGTGAGTATTACTTATTTATGCACACCGTTTTTAGCTGTACAGTACTTCTTATAACTGGCTGTACAGTAAACGTACGACTATCACTGGGTCTGCTGATGCCAGTGCCAAAGGTCCAGCAGACAGTAGTGCAAGAAGTGACAGTGCAGGATGTCGGTGGTCTTTCATTATGCTGCTGTTCGCCTTTTCTAATCACTGAAAGTCGTACATGTCTCCTGGAGAGAAGGCAGCGCAGAGTCGGCCATATTCTGTGAAGCCCTCATCAGCCTCAGCAGTGCTTTATGATCCTGAGCCGAGCAGGTGTAGTAGCAGGATGTTATACACCCAGCAAGTTTGCGAAAAAGAAATGTATAATAATAATAATAATAATAATAATAATAATAATAATAATAATAACCCTTCAGCCCGTCGCTCTTAAAATAAACTGTCCTAAAATCTCGCCCTTTTTTTCATTCTTTCTTTCATTTGTTCCACAGTCTCAGCTTCCGCTGCGCCCTCTCATAATTGGTTAACTAAATTCCGAAAAACTGGTAGAAAGAATGAAGTACGGGGTTATGCCGTGACGGCACTTCGCGTCACTCGCCACTAGGTGTCCTCAGTACGTGTTTTTAAACAGCTCCACTTGCCAGTTTTGAACGCGTTGCTCTTGTCGCGTCTGGGCTACTACTGCAGCTCACTTTTGGCAGGACAGGAGTACCCACATGTGCTATCAAGCCGCTGCAGATGACCCAGAATGCAGTGGCACTTCTTGTATTTAACCAGCCGAGACGGGCACATGTCACTCCTCTCTTCAGATCGATACATCGCCTCCAATAGCAGCACACATTAAGTTCAAATCCCTGATGCTTTCCTACAGGATAGTCAGTGGGTCATCACCTGAGTATATGGAGACATTGGTGAGGTGCAATGCGCCTTCTCACTCAGGTTTGCCAGGGGACAGCATCTGGTGATGCCGCCTCCCCACTCCATCCGAACCATCAAGAAGCGATTGAAGACCCACCTGTTCTGCGAATATCTGTCTAATTGATTGGAAAAAAACTGGCTTTGTGATATTTGTTGTTAGATTAAGTTTAATTGTTTTATTGATTGTTAATCTGTGATTGTAAATGTATTAGTTATTACATCTGTTCACTTGTGGCAATCAAGTTTTGTTGCCTGACCTACTAAACTTGCAGATGAACTGGCCCTTGCCTATTGTTACTTGGTTATGTTTACATCTTTTGTAACTCCATCATCCATTATCCAACCCGCTAGATCCTAACTACAGGGTCACGGGGGTCTGCTGGAGCCAATCCCAGCCAACACAGGGCACAAGGCAGGAAACAAACCCCGGGCAGGGCGCAAGGCAGGAAACAAACCCCGGGCAGGGTGCCGGCCCACCACAGGGCACACACACACACACGCACACACATCCATCCATTATCCAACCCGCTAGATCTTAACTACAGGGTCACGGGGGTCTGCTTGAGCCAATCCCAGCCAACACAGGGCACAAGGCAGGAAACAAACCCCGGGCAGGGCGCAAGGCAGGAAACAAACCCCGGGCAGGGCGCCGGCCCACCACAGGGCACACACACACACACACACATCCATCCATTATCCAACCTGCTAGATCCTAACTACAGGGTCACGGGGGCCTGCTTGAGCCAATCCCAGCCAACCTAGGACCCAAGGCAGGAAACAAACCCTAGGCAGGGTGCCAGCCCACCGCAGGGCAGACACACACACACACACACCAAGCACACACTAGGGACAATTTAGAATCACCAATGCACTTAACCTGCGTGTATTTGGACTGTGGAAGGAAACTGGAGCACCCGGAGAAAAACCCACGCAGACACGGAGAGAACATGCAAACTCCACGCAGGGAAGACCCGGGATTCCTAACTGCGAGGCAGCAGCGCTACCCACTGCGCCACCGTGCCGCCCCTTTAGTAACTCGCGTTGGATAAAAACTTCTGCCAAGCAAATAAATGTAAAATAAATGTAAATGAACGCTTGCAAGCGTTCTCTCTCAAAGACTGAAGAGGTCCCGATGTCGGGTCCGTGCTCATTACATTCGTCGACGGCACTAAGTGTCAATCCGCAGCTACCCAGCCTTCATGCTTCATAGGTCACGAGGCTCAGGTTTGCTCCGCATGTGTCAACTTTTTTTTGGACTCCTCAAAAAACGAAGTCCACATGTGGGGCGAACATGTCTTCGGATCGCAAGACATTTATTGCCCGTCTTACTCCAAACGACTGAACTCCGTCCCTAGTTTGGTCACTGTACAGCGTGTACGGCTATTCTCGTGACATTTTGGGTTAAATCCTCATCCAATTTCAGTGTGTGTTAGATGGCCAATGAGAGTTAACAAGCACCTACAGCGGGCTGGCATGCCGTCCCTCTGTACCTGTGATAACCCAAAACGGAAATGTTTTCAAATACGACCAGACTTTGGAGCCTTTAAGCGGCACGAAGCCGAGATGTTCAGCTCTTCTCCGTCTGCTCTTGGTCCCACCTTTTCAATACCATCTCAGGAGTTCGTAAACTGCGCACCTAATGATTATGCCAAGTGTTCCACGTTGATAATATGTATATGTTTAACCACCTGCGGTGGGGCAAAGAGGGACGAATCGCAACTTTACAGCCCCGGGCTCCGAACTGGGAGTGTGTACGTTCTCCCTGTGGTCATGTGGGTTTGGTTTTCTTCTGGTTGTCCTCCCTCGTCCCAGACAAGTTAGGCCGGTTAGCTCCTATAAGTAGTCCTCAATGCGAGACCGCTGAATTGTTCTCGATGCCCATTGCTGCTGTGATGGGCACCTGCAACTCCTGGTGACCCCAAACAGTTGGATGAATAGAAATAAATGCTTGAGTGTCCGGATGGTCTTTAAACTGAATTTTAATAGTTATTTGTGACTTAAACGCTCGATGGTCATTCTTAGTGGATGATTCTGTATGCGCTTTATAAAATCAAATCGGTTCATCATTTTTTAATATTACACAATGTGGGTTTCCACGGGGCAGGCGAAAACACAGATCAGTATAAAATCTGTCAGTAAAATGCAATAAAAATGAAAAACATTAAAACATTAATTTTAATTTTCTACCACAGGGTTCGATCGCTTGGAGGCACTGTTGACTCGCATTAAGGAGAACTGGGGTCACGTCACGGGTGTTTCCTGCGTGGAGTTTGCATGTTCTCCCCGTGCATTTCCTCCCACAGTCCAAAGACATGCAGAATAAGCGAACTGGCCTTGTTCACCTGGCACGCGTGTGCTCGCCTTGTCCGAGTGCTGCTCCTGCCTGGAGGCCGATGACTGCCCAGGTTGGCTCCAGCTGCTCCGCGACCTTCCCCTTAGATGAGTGGGTTTGGAAGATGGATGGATGAGTTCGATCGATGCAAATTCTCTATTGTTGTGTAATACTATAGATGTTAGGAAAAGGCGCTTTATAAAATGAAAGGGACATCAATCAATCCATATTTCATTTGTATTTTTTTTTCCACAGCGAGCAAAATGAATCTAATTCTATCGTGGCGGCGGGGGACTAGTGGCGAGATGGTGGGCTGCATTTTTTTTAAAATATTTTGATGTGCTGTGTTTCTAGAAAGCGCGACTTGTTGTCAAAGCTCTCTGCAAAGGAAAAAAAGGACATTTTTGCGCCTGTGCCGCCGCTGCCTCCGCTACGGGGTTTAATTAAGTGCGAAGCGCCGGTCCGCTAAAGCCTCGTAATGAAACGGTTTGAGCTTTTTAATTTAAACCGAGCTTTTGTTTCTCCACAAACGTATCCGATAGATAAGCAGCCTTGCTGTCATACTGTTTCTAATAATTACTGTTAAACATTTAAAGACATGCAAAGGGAAAAAAAGGTGCCAATTATCAGGTAAGAAAATGATATAACGGAGAGCGAAAAAAAGGTTGCATCCCTAGACAGTGCGGTGGCTGAATCTAATTTTCTCTTTAATTGGGGAACATTCTCGTTTGGTGGCATTAAAAAAAAATGTTCTTAATCGGAGTGGCATCTGAGGTTGTTAAATTTAATTGGCAGAACGCCAGTCGCACTAAAAGCATTAAAGAAAAGCCTTCCGTAATAATAAATAAATAAGTAAGTAAATAAATAAATAAATAAAAAGTGGTAGTACGGCATGGGGCTATCAGAGCCACCTGCTGAATAATAAGCGATGAGTGCAGGTGCCGGGATGGGGAAACGGGCGTGTGTGTGTGTGTGTGGGGGCGTGGCCTAAAAGAGGCGGGTATAACTCTGTGAAAACTGGGCGTGGACATTTAAAACGGGGGTGCCAGCTGGGACATTTAAAGTGGACTGGCCAGTAAGTCACTCCTGAGAACGAGGAGATAACTGCCTAGAACTGAGTACCAGAGCAAGTACTATAGGGGATACCAGTAGCATGGGCATGGCATTGCAGATAGAATGAGATTTGGAATTCCTGCAGGGTGGCATTGCTGGGCTGATGGTAGTGCTACTGCCTCGTAATAAGCAGTCCTGGGCTCAAGTCCTGAGTCTGCATGTTCTCCCTGTGTGCATGTGTGTCTCCTCACACAAGCCAAAGACATGTTGATTAGATGGCCTCAAGTGTGTGCGTTCATTTGGGTGTATTCATTCTGCACCGGTCTGATTATTCCTGCCTTGTGATCGATGCTTACTGGGCCAGACTCCAACTTTACTAAGACCTTGTTCTGGATAGGAAGATGGATGCATGACATTCGTGCCAATGGGCACATACTACCTGAGAACTTAGATGTGACCATCAGCATATTGTTGCAGACCAGAGGAAGGATGATATGTACAGCAGCGAATTGGCACAACAAAACTGCCATTATTAAATTAACAATAAAAACACTGGTTTCATAAGTACATTTTTCATTAAACATTTTGATTTGTAGATCCATGTTAAGGTGTGAGTTTGAAGGTACTGGAACCAGGGAGTAGAATGCAGAGATTGCTCAGCTGTTAGTCAAGGCTGGCACAGATGGAAAAGTGCCAGGCAAAGGGGTGTAGTGGTTTGAAGAGCATGCATGTTGCATCCACTTAAACATCTACAGGTTAGTGGGGTTCTGCATCGGGGCCACCAGGGTTCTGCATTTTGAAATTTGGCTTGGATGCCTGCTGCTGTAACTAATACCCAAGCTTATGAAACTTATTTATCTGATCATATGAAGGTCCAACAGCATTTAAATATATTTTGGATGATCAAGCAAGATGACCCCTTTTATTGGCTAACTAAAAAGATTACAATATGCAGGCTTTCGAGGCAACTCAGGCCCCTTCTTCAGGTAAGATGTAATCACAAACTTGGCTGAAGAAGGGGTCTGAGTTGCCTCCAAAGCCTGCATATTGTAATCTGTTCAGTTAGCCAGTAAAAGGGGTCATCTTACTTGACTTCTCACTACATTCATAATGGCTAACACGATACAACACCCTGGTACTTTAGGATGATCACAAACTGAAGTTTTGACCCCAAGCAGATGCCTAATGAGAGGGGTGTGGCTTGTCAGGCAGGGCGGAGATCACTAGTAATTACTGGGCGAATAGCAGAAGGTGGTGGGTGTGGCAGCAGTTTGAGGATGAGGTGTTCATGGGAGGTTCATGTGTAGTTGGCGCTTCTGGTGCACATTCCAGCCCAGCGATTTTTTACATATTAAGTCTGCACTTTAATTCCCAGGATTAGGGTGTTTGGGTAACTGTGTGTGTGTGTGTGTGTGTGTGTGAATGTGTGAATGTGATGAACAAGTGGCAAAAATTGTTAGCAAGCTATAATCTAATGGGACGTAGTCAGAAGTAGTAGAGCTCCAGTGGTCTGCAGGTAGACCCATCTTAAAGTCTGTGCAGAGATGGCAAGTGGACTGCAGTGCACTGGCACCTGGGTGTGACAGAAGTGCTGCATGGGCACCCAGAAGTGTTTCCAGGTGTGACTGAAGTGCTGCAGTCCAGGGCTTCAGAACTGTCCAGGCGCCCCCTGGTGGTGACCAAGGTGCCCAGCAGAGTTGAGTTTCTAAGCTCCAAACCTGTGGTCCCAATGCAATCCAGGGGGATCACCCTCTTGTTTTCCGGGGAAGGTATTTCCGTGACCCTGTCCTCTTCCCTGGTCCTTCCATCACAGGGGCGTCCCAACCGGGCATGAACCCCAGTCGTCCGCCACAACAGACATAAACAGAACAACGTTCAGAGGCTGAATCAGGAGCAGGAAATAAGGAAAATGGTTGGAAGAGTATGGTTGAGGTTTGCATTTGTAAAAAAGATTTTTGAATTGGTATTTGTGAAGTATTATTTATATATGCATGACAAATGAGTTGTATTTGTTTGTACCGATTTCTTGCATTTAAGGATAATGTTCTGTTCATTGACTCTGTGGAATGGGGATCCATCTGAACTGTGTGGTCTTTGCACAGTTTGATGAGGGGGGCCATTTTGGTGTCTTTCATGTTGTCCCTTACATCTTCCTACTGTGGCTTTCATGTGAAAAAAAAGGAAGTTTTTAAATGAAAGTACAGTGTGGATTGGGCAGCACGGTGGCGCAGTGGTAGCGCTGTTGCCTCGCAGTAAGGAGACCTGGGTTTGCATGTTCTCCCCGTGTCTGCGTGGGTTTCCTCGCACAGTCTAAAGACATACAGGTCAGGTGCATTGGTGATCCTAAATTGTCCCTAGAGTGTGTGTGTGTGTGTGTGTGTCCTGTGGTGGGCTGGCACCCTGCCTGGGATTTGTTCCTGCCTAGTGCCCTTTATTGGCCGGGATTGGCTCCAGCAGACCTCTGTGACCCTGAACTGACTGACTGGCTAACAGTGTGGACGTATTCCAGAGGGAGTAACGCTGTTACCTATGGAGTTGCAAAGAGTGAGATAAGGAAGGCAGCAGCACAGCACACAGTTAACAAAGGAGCACAAATGAGTCCTCCACTTGAACCCGAGCAACAACACACAACTCCCCCCTGATGTCGGACGCCGTGCTTACAACCTCATAAAACTGCTTGCCATGCCAAGAGAAATTAGACCTCCGACTAGCCTCTTCTGTGACACGTTTGCCCATCTCGTCCGTCTTGTGTCCTGTCTTGTGTGTTGATATACACGCAGTCATCAGAGTTGTTTGTGCTTATTATTCTGTTTCTTAAAACAAGAGTGCTTCAGTTACATTGACATAAATCTATCTATCTATCTATCTATCTATCTATCTATCTATCTATCTATCTATCTATCTATCTATCTATCTATCTATCTATGTATCTATTATATAGTGCCTTTCAAATCTATCTATCTATCTATCTATCTATCTATCTATTATATAGTGCCTTTCACATCTATCTATCTATCTATTATATAGTGTCTATCTATCTATCTATCTATCTATTATATAGTGCCTTTCAAATCTATCTATCTATCTATCTATCTATCTATCTATCTATCTATCTATCTATCTATCTATCTATCTATTATATAGTGCCTTTCACATATCTATCTATCTATCTATCTATCTATCTATCTATCTATCTATCTATCTATCTATCTATCTATCTATCTATTATATAGTGCCTTTCACATATCTATCTATCTATCTATCTATCTATCTATCTATCTATCTATCTATCTATCTATAAGGCTGATGGCTGGAGATGGCCTCCTATAACAGATAAAGAGCCTTAGCTAACGATTTCATGAATTACTGCTACTTTCCAAGGCACCACTGAAAATGTATTAACTGGTTAATTAAAATCAATCAATCAATCAATCAATCAATCAATCAATCAATCAATCCTTTTTCTCACATCCATACACCATTTAGAATATTTCTTTGGCATCCTTGGGTGGGCCATGAAACAAGCCCCTCTCACGGATTTTCTACATGAATTTGACATTCTTGGGTGAGCAGAAGTTAAAATTCTCTTTAGTTTCCTACACTGCGTTGACCGACTTTGAGTCACGTGACCCAATCTTGTCAAATCAAGTCCAAGTTTATTGTCGTGTGCTCACAGTACAATGTCTCCTCAGAACAGTTTATAGCTTTGGCCAGGGGAATATCCATCCATCCATCCATCCTCTTCCGCTTATCCGAGGTTGGGTCGCGGGGGCAGCAGCTTGAGCAGAGAGGCCCAGACTTCCCTCTCCCACTTCTTCTAGCTCTTCTGGGGGAATCTCGAGGTGTTCCCAGGCCAGCCGAGAGACATAGTCCCTCCAGCATGTCCTAGGTCTTCCCCGGGAACTCCTTTCCGGTTGGACGTGCCCAGAACACATCGCCAGGGAGGCATCCAGGAGGCAGCCTGATCAGGATGCCAGGGGAATAATGTAGAAAAATAGTGTTGGTTGCCCCTTTTCTTATTCATTTTTTATTGTATAGTTGTATCATTCCGGGATCGGTACAAGTTGACAAGAATTAATACAAATTTTCAAAAAAGTATTATTGGTTAAGATTATCTGCACTTATTTTTTATTATTGTTTGTAGTTATTATTAAAAATAGTTGTGTTGTTTCTGCCGTCGTTATATTTGTTTATTTTATTTATGGCCTCCTCTATGTTGAGTCGCCTCATTACAATGCAGTGTCAGTTTCTATGGAAGGCATCTCTGGAACAAGAATGTAATTAAATTAATCGACGTGACAATATAAAAAGTGCCACGTCATCATCCAAGCTTTCGGATACTCAAATTAAAAACAACCTTCATGTTCGCATTACTTTCGGTGTTCTGACTATCTGGTTCCTGACTTTTGCTTTGATTTTCTTGAGTACGATTTCTCGATTTGCTTGACTTGAATGACAGGACGGCTTTTCTGGGTTCGATTCTCTTCTTGCCTAACGTTTTCCTCTCCTGCTCATCCCTTTAAACCTTGATATCACATAAATGACTGCACAAATACCAAAATGATATTAAAAAGTTACAAATCTGTGGGAGAAGAACATTGGCACTCTTTGACTCACCATGTCTTCACGCAAAGGGTATTTAAGATGGTGGATTGCTACCCTCATTTTGGAAGACTAGGTTGGCTACCAGTCTACAGTAAGATGAGTAGAAATGTAAGTAATCAACATACTGTAGACCTTAGCATTTGCAGTGCATCATGCAATGCCTATGTCTCTGTTATATGCCATTTGGTATGAGATTCATAAAAGCAGTGTTAATGTGTGTGCTGCACCATCTGTTGGAATGAAAGATGCAGTGCATTTTATTGCTAAAAATGTTTGTGATGTGCCATCTTTTGGACACAGAGACAGACACTCAAACATCCATCCATCCATAATCCAACCCGCTATATTCTAACTACAGGGTCACGGGGGTCTACTGGAGCCAATCCCAGCCAACACAGGGTGCAAGGCAGGAAACAAATCCCAGGCAGGGCGCCAGCCTACTGCAGGGACACTCAAACATGTATCCTTTAATTAAGGTGGATTCTGGATTCACTACTTAAAGACCTTCATGACTATTTGCTATTTTACTTCTTTTGAAGAATTTGTAGTCTTTAAACTCACACCATTTTGGTTTTCGTTTCTCGGTTCCTATATCTTTGACCATCGGTGACCTAACATCTCTTGACCTTTAAAATGCAATCTTTGCTATTTTCACTCAAGCAGAGCAACTTTTGACAGTAATGCACTACAACAGTAGACGTTAGCACGAGATTGAATCAAAGACACAGTACAGAAGAAGTGCTCATGTGGTTATTATTGCGAGCGGCCATTCAGTAGTATGATGACCTGTAGGTGAAAACTGTCCATCAGTCTCTAAGTGTGAGGGCTGATGGTCCTGAACGGAGGAGGGAGAAGAGCGACTGTGAAGGATGTCCGAGGTCTTCAATCCTGCTGTTTGCCTTTAGGATATTTGTAGGTCCCACTTTTAGGGTTACCTCTGGCCGTTTCATCAAGGCCTGCCAATGATGCACCCGCCTACTTTCTAAAAATAGGTCTGTGGGACGGGCAGGTTCAGGTGTTGACTCACTCGGCGCCCGCAGAGCGCTGAGACCCAGGTGGCTTGTGGGTGGTAGTTCTGAGCTTCGTGGGCTGATCAACAGATTTAAGGCTTCTTGCTGGTCTGGCGAACATGCCCGCTGGATCTGTTCAGCTGAAAGCCTTGAGGAAGAAGAGAGGGAGGAAGAAAAGAGAGAGAGAGAGAGAGAGAGAGAGAGAGGTGTCATGTGAAGGACCCCGGAAAAGACAGCTGCAGTGCCCACCAGCAGGGTCGGCTCTAAAATCTGGCAGCCTCTTGATGGTCAGAGATGTTGAGAAGTCCTCTCACAAGCTCAGCCACTCAGCCAGTAAAACATACAGTATCATCTCATCTGTTTATTAAAAATAATAAAAAAAAAACAAATGCTGGTAGAAATCAGAAAATAAATACATTTAAATGTCATCGAACAAATAAAGCAGGAATGAAGCATACACACACATGGCACCATGCCACAGAGTGGTGGCTTGGCCAGAAAGCTCCTTGAACACGGCCTCCCACACAGTGAATCTGGCGCAAATCTGAGGAGGATGAGGAGGATGAAGGCACCCTCTTTAGCTGCGGAGGAATCTTCAGGAAATGACATGATATACCTGAGATAAGGTTAAGGCTCAAAAATGACCCCCATTGCTGCTGTGCTATCTGGACCCTGAACTCGGGCTGGTGCCCACGTGATGATCCACTTCTTTATGAGGCGCCATCTGAGCCATCAAATCCTCAGGATCTCCAGCACTTCTCCACCAGCTGACTAAATTTTTTGTGACAAGACAAGCAGTTGTACATCGCAGGACCCGAACTTTGAGTTAGAGTTGCAATAAAAATTAAATTTATTTTAATGTCCTATGAAAAAATAAACGCCCCCTGAAATGTTTTTTCCTTTTTTAACATATGTGGACATGTAAGGATTTGATCTTCATTTCCAGAGGGTCTATAGATAAAGCGGATATCACAGAGCAAGCATCATGTCAGGTTTACGTTTGGTAGTCCATTATATAATTTAAACAAACATAAATGAAAATTGTGCATATGGATAAAAGTCCACCCTTATTCTTCATTCCTTTAAATTAGAATCGGGTGTCCATTATCAGACCCTCATCAGAGAGGACCTCGTATGAACCTTTCTTATTCAAACCTCAGATAGATAGTTTGCTCTGAAGCGTGTGGCATCACCATGCCAAGATCTAAAGAGTTCTTTGAGATGCCCTGAGGAAGAAGAGAGGAGGGAAGAAAAGAAAGAGAGAGAGAGGGAGGTCATGTGAAGGACCCTGGAGAAGACTGCTGCAGTGCCCACCAGCAGGGTCAGCTTGATGGTCAGACGAGTGTGAAAGAACCAGCCTCGACACACACTAAAGGGTTTGGGGCAGCCACCCGTATATTGTCGTACCATAAAAGGGTATGAAAATTGGCACTGATGAGCATTAGCTGGAGTTCCAGATTGAACAGAACTGTTAAGCCAAAGATGGCGGCGTTGAAGGACTTTGCAGGAAGTAATATAAATAATTTCGGAACTGGAACTGAAGTCGTCAAGGTTGAATCAGACAGAATTTCCCATATTTGGTCTTCAGCGATAACAGAGGAAGGTTTAGTGCACTCCACCACCCTATAGCCTGGCGTGGAGTTATCTTCGTTTGGTCCATTCTGTTTCCTCCTAAGCCCACACGTGTGAGAGGAGTTAGGAAGTCTTCTTACGAGCTCAGACAGTCAGCCAGTAAAACATATCATCTCGTCTGAAAAGCTATATTGAAAAAAATGATAGAAAGCAGAAAATGAATAACATTAAATGTCATTGAACAAATAAAGCAGGAATGAAACATGCACACACGTGGCACCGTGCCACAGAGTGGTATTTATATAGGTCTCCAGAGAGCTGGAAATCAAGTGGAGATGACTTCAAATCAAAGAAATCTCAAACAACCCCAAAAATTCATCGTGGGACCTCCAGGTAGCGATGTCCACCGTTGATGTCAAGGGACGTTAGTCTATCATTAGAAAGAGGACGCACAAATTTAATTTAAATGGAAGGTGTGCCAGGAGCAAACCAGAAAGAACATCAAGCCCTGATTATGAACACCTAGGCAATGACCAGGACTTCAGGAACAATGAGCTCTGGACAGACGAGGCAAAGATAGAGTTATATGGCCACAGAACCAGAAGACATGCATGAAAACCAAATGAACCATTTGACCAAAAGAACCTGATATCATCTGTAAAGCCTGTCGGTGGAAATGTCCTGATATGGGTTTACTTTGTTGTATCAGGCCCTGAGCAGCTCACTGTCAAGGAAACCCATTTGGATTCTTCATTTTACCAGAGGGTGCTTGAGAATAATGTGAGACCATCCATTAAATGAATGAAGCTCAGCCAAAAGCTAACCTTGCCACATGACAATGGCCATAAATACACCAGGAAATGCACTAAAGAATGGGTGAAAAGAAGGAAATGGAAAGTTCTGGAGATGATGTGGGGGGATCTAAAACAACCTGTACATGCATGACACCCTCTGAAACATCACACAGCTAAATAAATTTGGCATGGAGGAGTGCTAGACAGTTATAGGAAATTGCTGACTTGAGGGCACAATACCAGCAAGTAGAGCCAAGGGTGGGCTTGCTTTTTCTGCAGAAGGAAGTAAATTATTGCTATAATTTCGATTGTAATTTATTTTTTAATGATGTCCCTTTTATCATTGTTCTTAAATAACTCCAGTTCTTAAATCCTTACATTGGCTCCTGGTTAAGTTTAGGGCAGATTTCAAAATCCTCATTTTAACATATAAAGCCTTAAATGGCTAAGGTCCGGCTTACTTGTCTGAACTCATCATGACTTACAAACAGAACGTACATTAAGATCTCAAGATGTCGGTCTGCTTATGATTCTAAGGATTAATAAAATAACATTTGGAGGTCGAGCTTCTAGTTACAGGGGACTCCTAAACTGTGGACTGGTCTGCCTGCTACTATAAGAGATGCCCCTTCGGTCTCAACTTTTAAATCCCGGCTGAAGACTCACTACTTCAGTTTAGCACACCCTGACTAGAGCTGCTGATTAACTGTGCAGACTGCATCTCTGTTGTCAGTCATTAGCACTAAAACATAAGTAATATGATAGTTATAATTGGATACTAACCCTCACCTATTCTGTTTCTCTTCTCGGTACTCAAATGTGGCACTTGGTGCCACTGCCCACCTGCCAAGTTGTTTTGCCTGCCTAAGGTAAAGTCATCTCTGATGGAGGATCGCAGGAATCATGGGAAAGATGGTGTCCTTTCACTGGATTGGCTGGTCCAGCACTGACTCAGCTGTGGAATGGCCAATAGGGGGAGGCAGCTTGATGCCTGAGGTCTCCAGGACTCTAAACAAATCCAAATCATATTATGGGATATCATCTGTTGAATTCTGCTGTGTACTTGTAATATTTTTATTTTACTATTATCTTGTATTGAGGATCTCTTGTGTTCTGTTCTGTGTATTGTATTGACCCCCTTCTTTTGACACTCACTGCACGCCTAACCTACCTGGAAAGGTGTCTCTCTTAGAACTGCCTTTCCCAAGGTTGCTTCCATTTTTTCCCTACAAGGTTTTTTTTGGGAGTTTTTCCTTGTCTTTTTAGAGAGTCAAGGCTGGGGGGCTGTCAAGAGGCAGGGTCTGTTAAAGGCCATTGTGGCCCTCCTTGTGTGATTTTGGGCAATACAAAAATAAATTGTATTGTATTGTATTGTCTCCACAGGTCCTGTTAAAATGAAGATCAACTCCTGATTTGTCCACATATGTTAAAAAAAATGCTTTTCATGGGGTGCACTTACTTTTTCATATGCCTTGTCACACACGCGCGTCCAAGGATCGCCTTGCTGGCTCATTCGAGGTTGGTGATATCCCACCAGTGTGAGAGCGGGCACTGTAGCTAACTGTGTCATCACCTTTTTTTTCCCCCGCAGCTCCGAGAACCCACCCAGTGAGACAAATTAGCCCCGCCCCTCCGATCCTCCTATTATCAAAAGACCGGCTGCCTCCACTAATTTGTCTTTTTTTGGAGCTGATTCCTGACAAGTCAGAATTCTACAGGAGGCCTCTTACTTGTGGTGGCTAAACCTGAGCTCTCATTTTCTTTTGTGTTTTGCCCCTACGGGATTATGTTAGTTTTTGCCAGAAGGCACTTGTTTAAGTTTGAAGAAGATAAGCAGGGAATTAAACGGGACGACGCGTCTGGTGTCCCAAATATTCTTCATTTGCCCCGGTTCTGTTTTGACCTGTGATTGGCCAGCTCACAGACTGTACGTGATTGGTACTTTCTCCTTGGCCATGCCCCTTTTCCTCTACTGTTGCTAAGTGACGACTGACACAGCACACACATCTTTGCTATTCATAGGTTTGTCGGGTGATTGTTGTCACGTTTGTGCTTGTCGTAATCAACATGCAGCCCGGCGCCATAATTAGTGAATCGAACAGAACTTACCGGATCAAGTCAGGTTGTGTTCTGCTCAGGCCTTTCCAACTATGTCATTCTCTGATGTGTCTTATTAGTTAAAACTCTGTACTGTCAGCAGGTCATAAATGCAGTCGTTAAGCCAAAAATCAGCACTCTAAATCCTAGTCAAAAATGCACTTGCAAGGATTGATTTTCCAGGAAAACTGGGTAAAGTACAACACGCCAATCTGTTTGTTTTCACTCCACGAACTCAGATAAATAAGAAGAGTTCTGCGAGACCCGTTATGTCTCCATCTGTGTACTCTCTGGTTAATTATTTCTTAATGTGGCAACAACGACTCCACAAAATGGCAGTGCCCACTATAAACAAATTGGTGTCACAGTAAAAGATGGTACAATAACTCTGCTTCTTAACAGCACTTTCTGCATGCAAACTAATATCAAATTCGGGACCCTGGGGTTAAAGGAAACCCAAACTGTACTCATATTTTCAGAAAACACTTCAGCAACGGCACAAAAATTGAAAGAAAAATTGCAAATCAATCATAACGGTGAACATCTGAGATTGGATTGTTGTATGCTTTTGAATAAATTTTCTGGGGAATGAATTATTGGCAGGATTAAACGAGTACGACTTTAGGATTTTGTTTTTGCTTTGATGAAAGATCAAACCCACCCGCTCTGATGATTATGTTTCATTTGCTAGTCGGCAGACTAAGCCCCTCCACTTTGTCCTAGCAGAACAATCTCTCCTCCAGTAATCAGACTTGCTTGTCTGTTTTATATTCTCAGTATGTTTGTCTTCATTTTATCAGGCAACACAAACAGTGCATATCCTTTTCTGAGTGGGGGTCCCTTTGAACCTAAAGGCTGGTTTATCTGTCTGCGTCGAGCTTACACTGTAAGTACACATTCACCCATGTAGCCTATGGCGTTGCCTGATGCGCACCTCCTCAAAAATGTCTGTGCATGTCACATCAATGTGAACACAACGCAGACCCCATACAACTCTGATTGGCCAGTTTCGTAACTATTGTCATGCATGCACGTCAGAGGGTAACCTTGTGGGTTCACCTAAAGTATCGTATATACTCGCGTTTAAGTTCTCCCATGATAAGTTGAGGTTTGATTTTACTGTATAATTTCCGGTATTTTATAATGTTGGTTGTGTAAGCCGAATGCGGAAAACTCCCGCTATTGGCCCAAGAGCTTATGATATGCTAGCACCCACCTGAGAGAGTAACCACGGGGCATACTGCCTTTTATAACCTATGTATTGTGCCTACGTGACCACACGGTAATACCCAAACTATTCTGAAGTGACGTTTGCACTGTTTTGTGTTTTTTGTATCTCACACCCTCATACTCCTTTATCGTAAGAGCATCCCATTTCTACGATGAGAGGGTTCGATCAGAAGAAAATATGAAGCTCGTTTTACATTAAACATCATTGAAATAGAGAAAGAAATTGGTAACTGCGCTGCTGCAAAAAAATTCGATGCGTCCGAGAAACTGGTGTGAGATTGGAGGAGGCAAGAAGATGAAAATAAAAATTAAGTGTCGTATTTTTGAATGGGCGTATAAGTCGGGGTCTGATTTTATGATCGAATTGTTGGGTTTCAGGACCTGACTTATATGCGAGTATATACGGTAAATAGTACCACCCTGGGATAAAAGGGGGCACTGCTGCTAATGGACTTGTCACCTTTTAATGTCACAGTCTTGAGACTCCGCCCCTTGATGGCACTAAGCTGAAAGAAGCCCCGCCCCTACTGGTCTGCGCAATATAAAGGCGGGGTGACAACAGAAGATGGCATCGCATTCTGAGCTGCACCTGACTTCTCTGCTGATTTGTATTGCAACGTCTGACTTAGAGGACTATTTTCTGCTTAAAACAGCACATGGAAGTGCTTCATTTTCATTGCCTTTACTACATTTTTTGTTCCAAGGGGCGTGCTGCCAGTTATCACTCCAAGGTTTCTACCTTGTCTTGCCCCACTACATTACATATTTCCTAAAACGCATTTCCATTCATCTTCCAGTCTGGAAATTGGCGAAAGCATAAAAAAGTGAAAAAATGTGAAGGATAATTGTACATTTGCCTATGGACAAAAATGTATAGCAAGAAGTAGAGCAATGAACCTTGTGATTTGCTTTTCTTGAGAGCTGTGGGACAAAGTGGGCATTGCCCTTTCTGCTAGGCATTAGTAACACACCAGGCTTGTAAGGCAGCAGATTTACCAAACCTCCAACTTCCATTCCAAAAGTAAGTGACTCCACTCTTCATATCAGGACCTGCTTGTACCTCACCTGATAACAAAGGTGTAAATCAGAGTTGAACTGACATTTTTTGCAGAGGACAAGCAAACTTCTTGAGCTAGAAGGTGTGAAATTTACTCAAGCAAGGACAAAGAAAACTCTGAACAGAACAGAAAAAACTCGCCTATGAGGAGACACTGATTTTGTAACTGGAAGTAGCTCTAATCCAATCAGGAGAAGATATACAGTACAACTCGCCGCACCATCCTGAAGGTTCTCTCTCTGGCTCTCTTAGGCGGCTCACTCAAGGGAACTCTGAGAAAACTCTTATAGAAAGTGGACAGTAGACGTCATGTAGTGTATGTGCACCCAATTTCAGGTCAATAGTTCAAATGGTTTGCGAGCTACACACGATTTAAAATTCTGGACAGACAAACGGACAGCCATGGTGGCGTATTTCATATGAAGATTATAGCACACATGTCGCGTATATGCGACTCACATATAAATGAAAACCACGTGTTCGGTGCAGGCTGTGGTACGTGAAAACAAACCTTGTTATTATTAAGTAATATACTGCCCTAAAATGACTCATAAAAATCAAAAACTTGATGTGAGCTCTTCAGGACTCTTGGACGAATGAATATGGATTTGTACAACAAAAGGATCGGACTGTGTGTGTGTTATGCCACGAAAGTGTCGTACGTCAAGTGTACAAAGACACTTAGTCCACGTTTGAAAACTCTGATGAGAAAAGTGAAGCTATAAGAAGGACCATTTCTGGATTTAAGAAACAAGCTGCTTATTTTAGTCAAATAGCTGGAACCAAAAATAAAGCCACTGAATGTAGTTATAAAAAAAAATGGCAAAACATTTTTTTTACATATGATCCTATCCATCCATCCATTATCCAACCCGCTATATCCTAACTACAGGGTCACGGGGGTCTGCGGCAGCCAATCCCAGACAACACAGGAAACAAACCCCAGGCAGGGCGCCAATTTAGGGGACAATTTAGAATCGCCAATCCACCTAACCAGCATGCCTTTGGACTGTGGGAGGAAACCCATGTAGACACGGGGAGAACATGCAAACTCCACGCAGGGAGGACCCAGGAAATGAACCCAGGTCTCCTTACTGAGAGGCAACAGCGCTACCCACTGTGCCACCGTGCCGCTATCATATGATCCTATGTATTTTAAAATATTAAATGAGCAATAATATAAGATCTGCTTAGAGTGGGCTTCAAAAGTATATAAATTCGAAGCCCATTATAACCAGACCAATTTTGGTACTAATATAAGGGAATTGGTAGAATGATGTTGGCACGTGGAATGACATTGTAACATAAGCTGAAAGGTTGCCGACCCCAGATCTAGTGGGTTGATCATTGGAAGCAGTAGCCCAGTTGGATTCCTTCTGTAGTCTGACCTGTGTAATAATAATTGAAAGAAAGAAAGACATTAAAATAAGTGGATAGGACTGGAGAGCTTTGTTGGGCTGAATGGCCTGTTCTCATCCAGATTGTTGTAATTTGTGACACCCACCCATGACCACTGCAACACTGTACTCAGCCAAGGGAGATACAAGTCACTCTCTAATGAATCTCCTGGAGCAGAAGATCGGTAAGAAGCTGGAATCCTGCAGAAAAGCAGCACCACCCATCCAGATCATCGGAGCTAGGGAGAGACCACCTACCTCAAGAAAGACCAAGAGCAGCACCCTTGTGATTTATGGGCCATAAAAGAATGGAAAAAAGAAATATTCTGTAGACAGGCAGAGGCGGCTTTAGGGGTGTGCGGGGTGTACGGCTGACCAACACCACGTCAAAGGCTGTTACCGGTATGTGTGGCCTGTATAAACGTGCGTGCGAATTTAATAAAAATAATGTTAACATACACCGGATTTTCTCATTACAGTATTCAGCTAAATTTGTGGAAGATAACACGTGGATTTTATCAAAATATAACGATATAATGAAGCATCTCAAATATATATACTGGAGAATATAACTTGACAAATCTGCTCAAATGCGACATCCAGACCTCAAAAGCGGGACCCCCTTAGGCGCGGGGCCAGAGGCAGTCGCCCCACTTGCCACCCCCAATGCCGCTCTAGCAGACAGAGACGGCTGCTGAACCCACTGCAGCTGTTAACCATTCACAAAGCGCCGCTCCATCAGGCAACATGCGATTGGCTGTCGGAAACAAAATGGGTGGAGCATGACTGAGCAGGAGAGTAAATGTGACGTGGGCTGCGATTTCCGGTTTGTGTAATTTGACGTGTTGCAACGACGAGATCAGCGACCGCAGTCGTCATATCTGACAAACCCCATGACAAAAAGTCGTGGAACGTGACATCAGAAGTCGGAGTTAGAGCTCTCTGGTCACTCAGTGATAGCAGGGGGCACAGCGCATGACCCTACAGGTGTTTGTTTTGAGGACTGGCGTCGAGGGATTGGTGCTGCCAGTCAACACAGCTGCATAGGCTGAGAGTCAGTGGCATAGGGTGGCATTGAGCCCAAAGTATAAGAGCCTGGAGATCAACAACAACAACATTTATTTATATAGCACATTTTCATACAAACAGTAGATCAAAGTGCTTTACATATTAAAGAATAGAAAAATGAAAGACACAATTATAAAACAAAATAAATCAACATTAATTAACATCGAATAAGAGTAAGGTTCAATGGCCAGGAGGGACAGAAAAAACAAAAAAAACTCCAGACGGCTGGAGAAAAAATAAAATCTGTAGGGATCTGTCTATTGAAGAGCTGAGGGGTTTCATCATTTACTGTACCACTTTATGGCTGTAGATGGGTCTAAGCACATGGTAAGGAGCACTAAACAAAATTACTCAGTAAGATGAGCTTCCTTGTCTTTCTGTGGCCTTATGTTAGCAGAAACATGCCGTTCATCCGACCTGGCAAACAAAATGCTGCCCACCATTACACATCTGGAAGAACATGTGAGTGGCCCTTAATAGGACCTTTGACTTCTTCTGCGTTGTTCCCTCATGCCTCTTGGATGCTCCCAGCTGCTTTGTCCCTTATTGTGCTCTTACATCTCCAGAAGCTCCTCAGGTCGTTACAATAATAACAGTGAAAATCAGGTCTTTATTCAAAATCTATGTGGAAAATAAGCTGATATTCAGGCACAACTTTATCCAAAAATCCAGAGCTAAGTCGCTCAGTTTGATGTTTCACTTTGTCACTTTGCATTTTCAAATACCTTAGGCGTAGCTATAAGTGGTACCCCAAATCCTAGATATATCTCAGAGGGCATTGTTATATGCACATCATACGAAAGAGGGGTCACCCCCTTAGCCTTCTGAGTGCACTGATGAATGTATGGAGTTGAAAAGACCTGGTGGCACATTCTTAAAAATAAAGGAGCCAAGGTGGTCTTCGGAGCAATGCCATAGGATAACCATTTTCAGTTCCCCAACAAAACCATTCATATGAATGTTCTAGAAAGAAACTTTAATTATTTAGAGCTGTGACGTGTTCCATAATTAATCATGAATACATGAGAACAGAGTTGCATGATATCCTTGGGTGTATTATTTGTAAAGGACAGTAATGCTGGGTACGTTCAGGTTATCTTGATCTGTCAGCATACTTCTAAGTAGCCGACTGCACATTAAAGATTTCTGTTTTGTCCGCATATCAGGAATCTTTTTAAAGCGCAAAGAACCAGCTTCATATGCAAGGAACCCTTCACACAATGAAACGGATCCTTGCCAAGCAATGGGGGAACCACACAACTTAGTAAAATGCCATTAAGGAACAAGTATTTTAAGAGCGTGGGTCCCCCTTTAGTCTTTCGATTGTGTCGAGAAATGTACATTACGGCAAGAAAAATATGGGGGCTTAGTGTTGTATTGAGTCTTGAGTATTTCTATGTTAGGTCTCTAAAATGACGCCCCCGACTGGACTCTGCTGGCCCAAGGCGACCGCCTAGCTCGCCCAAGTAATAGAACTACCTCTGCCTTTGCACACGTCCCGCTTGGATCTGCGCGTTTATTTCTGGGAACTTTTTTCAGTGAAGTTGACACGGCGGCCGGCAGAGGGCGCTGCTAAACTCGCATATCTCTCGCTCTGTTTCTCTCTCTCTCTCTCTCTCTCTCGCACACACTCACGGTAAACGTCTAACTTCCTCATTTCAGCTTGCAACCTGATGGAAAATTACAATAATAAGGGAAAATTACCCATTGAGCATCTTCTTCTTCTTTTTCTCCCCCTGCGTCACTGGAGAATCTCACCTTGTCCAGCTGAGCGCAACGGGCGCCTGGTTACTCATCCCAGCTGGGGAGGAGGACGGCGGGAGTCTAGACCAGAATCTCCGCCCGTGTTAACAACTCTAGCATCGTGCCCTCCAGCCGCGAGGCTTTGATTAACTGACTAAAAATATATCGGGGAATCTTAAAATAACTTAAAAGGCACATTTTAGACGATCTGCCATAAGTGAAGCAAGTACTGTTAATAAAGTCAAAATGGGAATAATTGAACAAACACACACAGTAGGCACCTTGAGACTGGCAGCATTGTGCAGTTATACGGTAGCATCGTTAACGTTAGTGTGATATGTCCGAATTTCTTTAAGCCTTCTACTCGCATCTATTTGGAGTTTACAGCAGTTGCGCGTGCAAATCTTACCCAGTGGTAACACTAGCTTCAGCACTTATTTGGGGTCTTAGCCCAAGCTCCCAAAATGTCCGGGGTGTTGGGTCCCCCTAGGAATTTTTTACATGAACACTACACTGGAAAAAACAAGGCTTGCGTATAGATGATCAGAGGTTATAGGCATATGGGCATTGATCAAGTGGGCGGTATAGGGCTCTCAAATATCAGGAGCTAAAGCCCGAGAAGCTCCCCTTCCAAAATGACGTCACATGCTTGATTGCCCGTAATCATTTTATCCTTTTGTTTTCGGGAATGTACAAGAATAACATCGTTATGCACCTAATCGTTGTGTCTAACTCAAATACACACACACCCACCCACTCCAACACACATACACACCGCATCACAGTGCGAAAGGACAATTTGGCTCGCGAAACCTCCGCACCTTCTCGTTTTATGTATATTGGATAGAAGCTTTAAGGGGACAACCCGGTCTTCAGTTTTAATCACAAAATTCACAGAGTGGCCTAAGACCTTCATTTCTGCAAAACCATAAGGACTCGCATAAACTGTCCCTTAAGTCTCGATGAGCCTAGCGCACCACGCTCCCGTTATCTGCAGGCCTCCAATAGAGAATACCTGGATGGGTTTGAGGGTGGCGCAGCAGTACACGTCCCCAGACATGGAGGCGAGGAAGTTACTATGGAGTAATATTTCGGACCAAATAAATTAATAACCAAATAAACAAAAAATCTTTAAAATATGACAAGAAATGATATGAAGTGTGTGTGTGTAAATAATTAAATGTGTCACAAAATATATATTTTTCTGATTTGTTCATCCATCCATCTATCCATCCTCTTTCGCTTATCCGAGATCGGGTCGCGGGGGCAGCAGCTTAAGCAGAGAGGCCCAGACCCCCCACTGACCCAAAATGTCCCGAGTGGAGGTCAGCAGCGCACCATCCCCACCATATACGGTGTTGACACTGCACTGCTTCCCCTTCCTGAGACGCCGGATGGTGGACCAGAATCTCCTCGAAGCCATCCCAAAGTCGTTCTCCATGGCCTCCCCAAACTCCTCCCACGCCTGAGTTTTTGCCTCAGCAACCACCGAAGCCGCATTCTGCTTGGCCAGCTGGTACCTATCAGCTGCCTCCAGAGACCCACAGGACAAAAAGGTCCTATAGGACCTCCTTCTTCAGCTTGACAGCATCGCTCACTGCCAGTGTCCACCAACGGATTCGGGGATTGCCGCCACGACAGGCACCGACCACCTTGTGGCCACAGCTCCGGTCAGCCGCCTCAACAATAGAGGCACGGAACATGGCCCATTCGGACTCAATGTCCCCCACCTCCCTCAGGATGTGGTCAAAGTTCTGCCAAAGGTGGGAGTTGAAGCTACTTGTGACAGGGGACTCTGCCAGACGTTCCCAGCAGAACCTCACAACACGTTTGGGCCTACCAGGTCTGATCGGCATCTTCCCCCACCATCGAACCCAACTCACCACCAGGTGGTGATCAGTTGACAGCTCTGCCCCTCTCTTCACCTGAGTGTCCAAGACATGTGGCCGCTGGTCCACAGAAGTCCAATAACAAAACACCGCTCGGGTTCAGATCAGGGGGGCCATTTCTCCCAATCACGCCCTTCCAGGTCTCACTGTCATTGCCCACATGAGCATTGAAGTCTCCCAGCAGTACGAGGGAGTCCCCAGAAGGTATGCCCTCTAACACCCCCTCCAGGAACTCTAAAAAGGGCGGGTACCCCAAACTGCTGTTAGGTGCATACGCACAAACAACAGTCAGGACCCGTCCCTCCACCTGAAGGTGGAGGGAGGCTACCCTCTCGTCCACCAGGGTAAACCCCAATGTACAGGCTCCAAGTTGGGAGGCAATATGTATGCCCACACCTACTCGGCGCCTCTCACCGGGGGCAACTCCAGAGTGGTAGAGAGTCCAGCCCATCTCAAGGAGATTGGTTCCAGAGTCCAAGCTTTGCGTTAAGGTGAGTCTGACTATATCTAGCCAGAACCTCTCGACCTTGCGCACTAGCTCAGGCTCCTTCCCCTTCAGAGAGGTGACATTCCACTTCCCAAGAGCCAGTTTCTGTAGCCGAGGCTCCAAAGGGGGCCTGGGGCCTGGCTCCAAAGGGGGGCCTTGGTGACCCGCGTCCAGGCAAGGGAAAACATTGTCCATGGTTTTTGCTCTTCATTGGGGGTTTGTTGAACCGCTCTTTGTCTCATCCCTCACCTAGGACCAGTTTGCCTTAGGTGAACCTACCAGGGGCATAAAGCCCTGGACAACATAGCTCCTAGGATCACTGGGACACGTAAACCCCTCCACCACGATAAGGTGGCGGTCCAAGGAGGGGTTATTTGTTCATCTCTTTACTTAATTATTTTTTTCCTTACTTATTTCAGTGACTCACCGGCAAACACGAAATAAGCACTGAAATGAAAACTGTCACTTTCAGACGTCAAAGTTGAGAAGGAGGGTTCAAGCGAATATTGTCATCAAGTGCCACATTCACATTTAACGCTTCAGTTGCTGACCGCTGCTAATGAATTTCGAAGATTCAACAATTAAAGTCGCCACTTCGCACAGTGAATCTCGGTAACTGTTTCTTGCATCTTCCTCTCGTATCGGACGTGCGCGGCCAGGACCCTGAGAATGTACAGGAACCTTGGGGTTGAGGAGCAAACCGCCTGCAACTACAATGTGGATAATTCACCAATCAAAAAACAGTAATCGCAAGAGCCCGCCCTCTGAGCTTTGACGAGTGAAAGTGACAGTTTTCGTTGTAAGGGCTTATTTCATGTTTGAGTGTGGAGTCACGGAAATAAATAAATAAATAAATAAATAAAATGGATGAATAAATAAACAGCAACAATATATTGCATAACACATTTAATTATGTATACTCACATTTCGTGTTAATTATTGTCATATTTCACAGTATTTTTATGATTTTTATTTTTTATTTTTCTATTTTATTTTGTCCGAAACATTCCATAGGTGACCTCCCATCAGCAGCCCAGGACGTAAGGTGGTCAGGTGCTGTAAGGGACCATAGTAGAGGTTGGGTGGTTGAGAGAGAAAGAGAGTGGGCACAGCTGTCTCCAGTCTGATTGCAGCACGCTGATTGGTATTCCGCGACATACTGAGCCAAACAAGAACACAATCAAACAATTAATAAGTCGCTAATTAAAGGCAATCAAACATGAGTCACTTAGCCTGTTGCGTAATATAATTAAATAAAGGTCTAAAACAGAAACAAACAAAAAAAAATGAAGCCGTGCCCCCGTTCTGCAGGTCCGCTTTTCTACAATTCTTAAATTGCGTTTGTTGTCTGAAGTCAGCAGCCACGCATGCGCCGTATGTGCTCCCCCTTACTGGAGGGTGAAGTAAACCTCAATGCACCCTAAGGTATCAAGGCGGGTAAACGTGGGTTAAAGCAGTAACTGTGAGTTGGACAGATAAAGCGAGGCAGGGATCAACACTAGACGGGACGCCACTCGTGCACACTCTTGAAAGAAAGGCGCCAGGGTGGTTCTTCATTGCTCTGCCATAGGGAAACAATTTCGGGTCCCAGAAGTACATTCACATGAAGCTTCCGGAAAGAATCTTTTATTTAGGCCCGTGACAGGTGATATAAATAAGCATAAATAGATCATTACTTGTCACCTACAAATTATATAGCGCAACATGTATTGAAATAATAAGTTGTTCAACTCCTATGACTGTGCCTTTTAGAAAAATATAAAAGGACAACAGCAATGATACATGAATAACAGATTTGGGAAAATACCTCTGATTTTAAATGGGCTCTTTATCAAGAAAGATCCTGCAAGAAAACACACAGCCCAGTAACCGTGCCATTAAAGAACCGTTATTTGTAAAAAGTGCCAGTCTGGAGTCTGTGGTTATCTTAACACGTCCGTCCTTGAGGTGTGCAGGAAGAACAGAGCAGAGTAGATTGGCCGGAGAGGAAACACTGCCTAAGTAGTGGTCAGGGGCGTTTCAAAGTCTGGAGCCCCCTTTGTTGGTGTTCAAGTTTCAACGAAGAGCAGTAAAACCTCCTTAGGGTTTCAAGGACGTAAAAACACGCGTGAACATCGGAAAGCACGGGTGGGGGTCGGCCTGGTAATGTCAAGTGTGATGCTATACATTATTGGGGGTGAGAGGGGGAGTGTTTAAAATGAAAGGATAAAAAGATCAAGAGCTTGGCACATTAGATCAGGGATTTAAGCCTCTAAAGCCCCTAACCCCCACTGCAGCGATGGAACTAGTGAGTATCAAAAAAAGGAAAAGGCAAGTTGATGAAAAAAGTTTTAAAAAAAGTACGACACAATTAAAAAAAAATGAATTTGGGATGAACGGACAATACAGCAAGGCGTGATGGGCAACGGGACAAGGACGGTTCGAGCAGTTCCAACGTGCCCCTCCTAGTGGCCAAGTGTCGGAATACAAGTCACCAAGCCCACCGTTCAATCAGTTTGCAGAACCAAGTGAGTCACAGACCCTGCCAGATATTCGACTTTCAAACTACGGAAACGGTTGCTCTGCTGTAATTTGAAAGTTACTTTGCATACAACGTCACGTAAATAAAACGTCACGTACCGAGAAGGTGCATCCTTACTAGACTAGTCGGCTCAAAAGAACAACCGGCAAAATCGAGACAATTCGACTTCTAAAGACAAAAATGGTGAGAAGCGAGTAAGAAGTTGATAGTAAGAAGGTAACTTACCTTAAAACGACGAATTTGTTGTTATTAACGTAAAACACTTCAAATATCCATCGATTTTCAGAAAAAAAAACGTAACAACGCGCAGGCGCACATGCGGCGGCGCTTCTCCCAGTAATCTTAAACAGCAGCATCTTCGTATAATTGTGGAAATATTTTCTATTTCATTCTTCACAAATGAGTTTATTTGCAAGCACTTAGATTTTCGCGTATACTACTTAACTATAATACTGTATGTATGGTTAAAACAGACGAAAAGCGTTCAATAAATTTTCGTTCAAATTACGAGTCCTTAGGGTGGCGCATGGGCAGCACTGCTGCCTTTCAGTTAGGAGACCTGGGTTCGCTTCCTGCATGGAGTTTACACGTTCTCTGCGTGTCAGCGTGGGTTTTCCTCCCTCGGTCCAAAGAGATGCCGGTTAGGTGCATTGGCGATTCTAAATTGTGCTTGGTGTGTGTTGGATGGGATTGGCTCCAGCAGACCCCGTGACCCTGTGTTAGGATATAGCGAGGTGGATATGAATCTTTAAAAAGTTGTGAATGGATTTCAAAAGTTTTAAACGATCTGAGTTTATAAGGGTTACATCAAACAGTTTAGCTTTGGATTTGTTAGAACTAATTACATACCCTAGGATGAAAAGATTTTTATTTTTAAATAAATAAGAGTGTAAAATGTTTATTTACATATTAATATTGTCTAAGATGATTTTTTAAGTATTAGTGGTTAAAGAACAAGGACTGCACCATCACAAAGGAGGAGAGGCGCTATATGAGTTTTGTTGAACTGAACGTTTGTTCGATCGCTGCTGGTATGCAACACTCGCCCTCACACTTCTCTGCTCTGGCAAATGCACGGCCACCCGACGCCATGTTCTATACCAGTGGTTTGATTTGATCAAAAGTCCTGATAAGTGGCTAAGAAAACGGACCGATGGATGAACGGATAGTAAAATGGAGGAATACTCTTAGCTTTTCTGCAGTTTTTAAACATTTTTTTTAACGATTTCAGCCGTTGCAGTGGTATCACTGCTGCCTTCAAACAAGGAGATGAGGGAAGCTCTGAGTGCCTGCATGGAGTTTGCATGTTCTCCTTGTGTTCACATGGGATTCCTCCCACAGTGCACAGACATGCAGCTTAGCTGGGCTGGCGATGCCAAATCTGCTCAGTTATGAGGGTGTGTGTTAGACCCAACGATGGACTGGCACCCTGTCCAGGGACTGATATGGCACTGTGCCCGATGATGTTGAGACCCGCTCAGGCTTCTCCATGACCCTGCACTCAGGATAAGCGGGTCTGGAAGACAGGTGGCTCCTTGACACACAACCTTTAATTTTTCATTTGTTCTTATTTCCTATCTTGCTGACACATTTATCCAAGGCGACTTGCAACATTTGAGAAACATTTGGTTTTGTTTCTTTTGTTTTTCTAATCGGTCCACAGGCAGTTGAAGATGTCTTGCTCAGGGTCACACAGTGTCAGTAGTGAGACTGGAACTGACAACCTCAGAGACTGAAGCACAAAGCCACACTAATTCAAAATGGTTTGCACATGTTGTAATACAGTCGTTGTTTTGCTGCTGCCTCACATCTCCTGGAACTTGGATTCAATTCTTGTCACCCATGACTGAGTTTGTATTTCCTCCCAGTTGGAGCGCTGGCCATTAAAGAGATTCAGGAGATCAGAGGTCTGAAACGAAGCAGCAGCCCCCTCCTTGCTAATCCTGCCTCTTGACCAGTAGGGGGCACTACTGCCCGACAACGTGCACTTCTGAGGAGGATTCACTAAGACGAAAGCACATCAGTGGCAAGTGAAAGTGCAGTAAAAGTGGAATTGTACCAAAACACAGATGTCTTGTGTTCCTTTCACATTTCACGTCAAGTTTCCATCAAAAAAATCGCCATTGTAGACTCACAGCACACAACATGGTGGGGTTGTACAGTCAGTCAGCCTGTAGAGCTCAGTGTGGTGCCTTTTGCTGTGGACGGGCTCTGAAGAACACAAACCAACATTCTGTTTTCAGAGTTAAATTTAAATTCAGGTTTGCATTTCCAGTCCTGGCATCAATGGATACTATACAGAACGCATCCCTGGATGCAACACCAGTTCAGAGAAGATCTTCTCCTCCTTTCGGCTGCTCCCATTAGTGGTTGCCACAACGGATCATCTTCTTCCATATCTTTCTGTCCTCTGCAATTTTGTTGCAATAACTGCAATGTCATCAGTCCACGCAGATCCTTCTTCTTCTTCTTCTTCTTCTTTCGGCTGCTCCTGTTAGGTGTTGCCACAGTGGATCATCTTCTTCCATATCTTCCTGTCCTCTCCATCTTGTTCTGTCACCCCCATCACCAGCATGTCCTCTCTCATCACATCCATAAACCTTCTCTTAGGCCTTCCTTTTTCCTCTTGCCTGGCAGCTCTATCCTTAACATCTTTCTCCCAATATACTCAGCATCTCTGCTCTGCACATGTCCAAACCAACACAATCTCGCCTCTCTGACTTTGTCTCCCAACTGTCCAACTTGAGCTGACCCTCTAATGTCCTCATTTCTAATCCTGTCCATCCTCGTCACACCCAATGCAAATCTTAGCATCTTTAACTCTGCCACCTCCAGCTCTGTCTCCTGCTTTCTGGTCAGTGCCACTGTCTCCAACCAATATAACATAGCTGGTCTCACTACAACAACAACATTTATTTATGTAGCACGTCTTCATACAAAAAAATGTAGCTCAAAGTGCTTTACAAAATGAAGAATAGAAAAATAGAAGACACAATAAAAAATAAACATAAGTCAACATTAATTAACATAGAATAAGTAAGGTCCGAAGGCCAGGGTGGACAGAAAAAACAAAAAAAAAAAACTCCAGATGCTGGAGAAAAAAAATAAAATTTGTAGGGATTCCAGACCAAGTCCCCCTCTACTGCCGTCCTGTAGACCTTCCCTTTCACTCTTGCGGATACCCGTCTGTCACAAATCACTCCTGACACTCTTCTCCACCTATTCCACCCTGCCTGCACTCTCTTCTTCACTTCTCTTCCACAATCCCTGTTACTCTAATATGCTGATCCCAAGTATTTATTTATTTATTTTTTGAAATTTCATTAATTTTATTGCAATCATTCCATACAAATCAATCAATTTTTACAAAAAGTAGGATTGAGAACAAGTCAACCCCCACCCCAAGAGAGAGAGCCTGGCCAACGGAGTAAAACTTAAGGCTTGTAAACATACCTGAATTAATAAGTTTGATAAGCCAATAGAGATGAATGGAGAAGAAAACAAAATGCAGAAAGAATTGCTTCCTCGGTGCTTTAAGAGCTGATTCTAAAATATTACTGATTAGATCCTGCCATGTTTTGACAAAAATCTGTACAGATTCTCTAACTGAGTATTTGATTTTTTCTAATTTCAAATAGTATAAAACATCGGTTTCCCACTGACTTAAAAGAGTTAGGGTTCTCCCAGTTTAATATTGGTCTCGTCCGATGCAAGAGATGGACGTCTGAAGTGGAGCTCCGCTAGCAGCGATGTTATTTTTCATATTATTTGCTTATTATCCTGTGATATCCTGTATTTATTCAACCCGAGAGGGACTGCTACAGTATATGTAAGCATATATAAACATGGCCAACAAGAAAGGGGGTCCGAAAGAATCAAAAACTAAAGCTACATTCAAGCTAAGATCAGCAAGCCCTAGTTCAAGAGAGTTTCAGAGACAGACCTGGATCAGATGGGAGAAAGTACAGACTCCTCGGGACCACAGTCCACTACATCGTCGCCGACTGAGAGTGAAAAGGGGAGCGAAGGTGCGATCGTGAGTGTAGATCTCGATAGCTTGCTGATCGGAGAAGATCACCTGAAACTGAAAAAGGCCATGGAGTCCGCAGCTTCAATTACTCCACGTGAGCCGGAAGCAGCGGGGACACCGGCTACAGTAGAGCCTGCTGCTTCGTCTACGGTACAAGAAAGCACAATTGAAATGTCTAAGCTGCAGGTGATGTTCGCTGAGCTCATGCAAAATATAAAGAAAGGTGAGAAGGCAAATGAGAAAACAAGGGTAAAGGCAAATGAAAAACTGAGACAGGAGTTGAAACAGGCAAATGAATGGCTGCGACAGGAAGTGCAACAGGCAAACAAAACGCAGCGGCTGGAATTGCATCAGGCAAATGAAAGGTTGTGACAGGAGATGCAACTTGAGCTGCGACAGGTGCTGGGTAAAATTAAAGAGCGCATTCAGGAAAACTCGGTTAAACTGAGTACGCTTACTGATCAATTGGAGGATCTCAAGGAGACATTCATGACTCGGATTGAAATAGCCAAAAATTTAGCTGCCAGTGCCAGTATATATTGCAGAGATGGTGTCTAAGTCCTTGAAATTAAGCAATATTTTTTCCAGCATGGACGAGGGTGCAAGATGAGGAAAATCGGGCAGGTTCTGTTTAACAAAGTTCCTAATTTGAAGATAGTGAAAGAAATGTGTAGCTGGAATGTTAAATTTGGGATGTAATTGTTCATAGGATGCAAAGATGTTGTCTATATAAAGATCTCTAAGCAAGTTAATCCCAATTTTTTCCAGATATTAAAAACTGCATATGTTTGCAAAGGTTGAAAGAGGTGGTTCTCTTGCAGAGGTGCCACAGATAAAAGTTTCTCCATCTTAAAATGCTTTCTACATTGGTTCCATATTCTAAATGAGTGAAGCACAATTGGGTTATCGGTATATTGCCGATAACTTGCGTTTATTGGGGCACAGAGCAGGGAATATAAAGAAGTAGTGCAGGATTTTACTTCTATTGTGGACCAGGCCTGTGTATGTTCTTCTATTTGTGTCCAGGTTTTTATAGCTTGTATGTTTGCTGCCCAGTAATAAAACTGAAAGTTAGGTAGAGCCATGTCATCTTCTGCCTTTAGTCTTTGTATGATTGCTCTTTGGATACATGGATGTTTTGAGTTCCAAATAAATGAGGTTATTGATGTATATTGGAATGTTTTGAAATAAAAAAAAGGAGCTTATGAAGAATAATCATCTTAACAATGTTAATTCTTCCAGCTAGAGTGAGATGAAGGGTTGACCATCTATGCAAGTCTTGTTTAATTTTTTCCATGCAGACAGCAAAATTTTGTTGATAAAGAGCTATGTTTACTTGTGATGTTTACCCCGAGGTATTTAAACTGATCTGCAATGATAAAAGGTAGGGTGTCTAATCTAATATTATATGCTTGAGAGTTCACTGGAAAGAGTATACTTTTATTCAGATTAATTCTGAGACCAGAGATCTTTTGAAATTCTGTGAGTGCTGTTAAGACTGCAGGCACAGAATTTTGTGGGTCTGATATATTGTATATAGTACCATATCATCTGCATAAAATGAAATGTTCTGTTCTAGTCCTTCTCTGATAATCCCCTTTATCTGTTTAGCATTTCGACAGTGAACCGCCAGTGTTTCAATGGTGATTGCAAATAGCAGCGGTGACAAGGGGCATCCCTGTCTGGTACCATGTTCTAGTTTTAAAGTAGTCTGAACAGATGTTGTTGACACAAACTGAAGCTTCTGGATTGGTATACAGTAGTTTGATCCATGTACAAATGTTCGGATCAAACCCAAATTTCTCTAATGTAGTAAAAAAGGTATTTCCTCATCCACCTTCGCCAACTCTACTCCTTGCATCCTCACCATTCCACTGACCTCCCCCTCATTCACACACATGTATTCTGTCTTATTCCTACTGACCTTCATTCCTCTCCTCTCTAGAGCAGATCTCCACCTCTCCAGGGTCTCCTCAACCTGCTCCTGGCTATCGCTACAGATCACAATGTCATCAGCAAACATCATAGTCCATGGGGACTCCTGTCCATCACCATTGCAAATTAGAAAGGACTCAGAGCCGATCCCTGATATAATCCCACCTCCATCTTGAATGTATCTGTCACTCGTCACTCCTACCGCAGACCTCACACATGGTCACACTTCCCTCGTACATATTTCTGCACAACTCTCACATACTTCTCTGCCACTTCTGACTTCCTCATACAATACCACAGTTCCTGTCATATGCTTTCTCCAGGTCCACAAAGACGCAATGCAACTCCTTCTGGCCTTCTCTATACTTCTTCATCAACACCCTCAGAACAAACATTGCATAAGTGGTGCTCTTTCTTGGCATGAAACCATACTGCTGATCAGTAACCATCACCTTCTTTCTTAACCTAGCTGCAACTACTCTTTCCCATAACTTCAGGAATTTTATTCCCCTGTAGTTACCGCAGTCCTGCAAATCCCCCTTATTCTTTAATATCGGCACCAGTAAACTTCTTCTCCACTCCACAGGCATCCTCTCACTTTCCAAGACTCCATTAAACAATCTGGTTAAAAACTTCACTGCCATCTCTCCTAAACACCTCCATGCTTCCACAGTTATGTCATCTGGACCAGCTGTCTTTGCATTCTTCATCATCTTCATAGCTGTTACTTCATCCTTACTTCCTCCTTGCTTGTCCGTTGCACTTCCTGATTCACTAAATCCACATCATCCAACCTCTTCTCTTCCTCATTCTCTTCATTCATCAGCCTCTCAAAGTACTCTTTCCATCAGCTCAACACACTCTCCTCGCTTGTGAGTAAGTTTCCATCTTTATCCTTTATCACCCTAACCTGCTGCACATCTTTCCCAGCTCGGTCCCTCTGTCTAGTCCATCGGTCCTTTTCTCCCTCCTTAGTGTCCAACCTCTCATACAGCTCATCATACACTTTTCCTCTAGATTAAATTTTTAATTAATTGATTTAAAGTAATTAATTTATTAATACTCAGAAGCTTTTATCCACGGTGGCATACACAGCAAATTATGATGCATACAAGAATAAATAGAAGGTGTAAGCATCAAAAACAACACAGGACAAGATAAAACAAACAAGCAAGATGGAGTCGTACTACTGCCATATAATTAAACTTGCAACTGTGGAAGTCGAGGTGGGCACCCTTAGCCCAGAGAAGGCAGTCAGAGTCTCAGGACAGGCATCAGAATCAAACTTTACTGTCCAATGCACATACAGACCCAAATCAGGTGAATTGTGCGCCAGGTAATGGGGCCATCTTACTTTTATGACAGTTCTTATCAAGAGCTTACCTCATTTGTCAGCCCTGTCTGACGCCCAACATCCCATGGCCGTGGTCCTGCCTCTAATTGGCTCCACCAATATTTCTCGGCCTAATAAGTGTAGCACTCTGTTCTATCCGTCATGCTCACTTGACAGACCCTCTCCCCACCTTGCCAGTCCAGTAGATGCCACCATTATTTCCAGTCCTCTAGGTTGTTTGCCTGTTAGCCCCTCTCTGCATACCTGACTTTGACTTATGAAATGTTGGTGGGCTCCAGCTTGCTAAGAAAAATGAAAAATATGCAGGCACAGGCCCGTTTGTGATTTAACCCTTACTATACTAACGTCCACTAAGATGTAATGCTTATTTTTATATATGCAAATCACCAACTTTAAGAATAGACTTTTCTGTACAACTACTGTAGACAAGACAAACATCAGGGTCCTAAACTCTGCGTCAGTACAATAGCAGCGTTCATGTAGAAGAGAAATGAAGCAATTCCAAAATATTTAACAAAAAGCTGTGTTTTCAAAGGACATCTAAAACAGGAGTAAGTTGGTGCAGTTCATCTAGCCAAGGGGAGATCATTCCACAGCTTTGGAGCGAGAATTGAGAAGCTTCATCCAGCCTTGGCACATCTGGCAAGGGGACTGAGGGTTAGCAGAGAGGCACAATGGAGATTTCATTAAGCAAAACATGGAGAGACTGAAGACTGGCGATATTGAGGAGCAAATCCATTCAGAGAACCGTAGGTCAGGTGTGGAGCTTTGCAGCAATAGGACACCATTGAAGAGACCTGGGCTGAAACATGTGGGTTGTTAGAGGAAAATGAAAGGAAGATCTGTGCATCATCAGCATAATGGTGGTAGAAGCCATGAGAAGAAACAGCATTGCCTAAGGAGTGAATGTAGAGAGGAAAGAGAAGTGGACTCATCATTGATCCTTGAGACACATCGGTGGAGAGGTTCTGTGGATAAGACAAGGAGTTAGGCCAGGAGACACAAAGGATCTGTCAGGAAAGTAGGACAAATCCAAAGCAGAACCATGGATCATGAGTTTATTGAAGGAAGAGATAAGCAAGGAGTGATTAACAATATCGTAAGCTAATGAAAGGTGAAGAAGCATGAGAACAGAGGAGAGAGAAGCAGCTCGAGCAGATCGAAGAGCATTTGTGACTGAAGCAACACAGTCTCAGTGGAGTGACCCTTAATGGAATTGAGATTGAAGATGGTCTACTAGAAGGTTGTGAGTGAGAATTGAACAGAGTTGTTTGTGGACTATGTGCTCTGGAGTCTGGCGCATGAATGGTTAAAGGGAGACAAGTCCGTAATCCACAAAGGCAGATGGGTAAAGAGGGGGATTCTTGAGATATAAAACCTCCATCCATCCATCCATCCATCTTCTTACTCACTTTCCAAATTCGGATACACTGAAGACATTTATTATAAATTCATCCATTCATTTGAATGCAGTTTAGGGCGACATTATGACCATTGCAGGACATCCGGTATGATTCTGTGCTTGGGGCACTGGTCCATCTATTCGTTTACTTTTTTAATACCATATTCATGGCCTTGCAGTAATCTTTGGTACTAAATATGCAGGCAGCCAGTCAAAGGGCTTAACTGAGCAAAGGGGTGAGTCCAGAAAGGGGCTGGCAAAGACCACTAATGCCTGTTCTTCTTCATCTGCAGATCCTCAGAAAAAAAGACTTCCTGATACCTCACTTCCGGTGCCTCCCAAAGATTCTCCCATTAACTTCTCTACCTGACGCCAGTTCAGCAGTCTCGAGCAGTCTTATGTTAGGCTCAGTCTCGAGAGATTACTCTTTTGTACATTGTGACTTGGCAATATGGTTTATTATTTGCTTTTTGTTGACAGCATACAGGGTGGTGCCCCCAGAACTTTTTGCTGGTCTTGCCTCTTTATTTACAATATGTATGTATGTATTTATTTATGTATTTATGTGCGTATTTATTTATGTGTGTGTTTATTTATCTATTTATGTACGTATGCACGTATTTATTAATGTCCGTATGTACTTATTTATCTATTTATGTATGTATGTACGTATTTATTTATTTATGTATGTACATATGCACGTATTTATCTATTTATATATGTATGTATTTTTATTTATTTATTTATGTATGTACGTATGCACGTATTTATCTATTTATGTATGTATGTACGTATTTATTTATGTATTTGTTTGCCGTGCACTTTTCACTTTCCCGGCCACGCCCCTGTGTGCTCAGAGGCTGCCGCAGTGTCTCATCCCCCAGATCAGCTCTGCACGCGCCCTTCATTCTGGATGCCAGCTTGTGGGGGTGGCTTTACCATCAGCTCTTTTTTTTCCATATGTATGTGTGACTAATTAAGTGCCTTAAAACATTCTTGAGATGAGAAATATCTAAAATCGAATCCTCGCTAATTAAATGACAAAACATCCCGTTCCGTAAGTCTGAGCTTGGCTTGCGAAACCTGTAATTTCTAATTCCGGCAGGTGGGATATAAATTGGCCTTTGTGATGCGATTCTCACTGAGCAGCAAGAGCTTTCCAGACTCAAATCACGTCTCTTTACAAGACTTACTGAGGATCAGAGGAACAAAAAGAAAAGGGGGATTTCATATGGAATAATGGTAATAAAAAATACAGTCAATTAAAACGAGCCTCCGAGGACTCTTTTGCTCGGAGTGCCGACAGACGTGTAATCCGCGGGAACACCTCATCAAACACCGGGATGCTAAAGACTGTAAGACGGACGAGGAGGTTTTCTCCCTCACTGCGGGGATCTCAGCAAAGCCGCGGCTCAGGCTACATTTTCATATCCTCCTGCGGTTTTGCACGACTCCTCCACCGAAACGGCCATAGAAATCCAAGAGCTGGGAGAGCAGAAGGTCAGGGCAGCTCCTGTCGTTCAGACCTATCTGTCCCTGTCCTGTCTGTTTGTGTGGCCTCTCTTGGCAGCAGGAGCTTCTGAAGTACCCAGATCGTAACACCACATTATTATTATTATTATTATTATTATTATTATTATTATTATTATTATTATTATTAGTGTTTGGCTGACACCTTTATCAAAGAGGACTTACAATATCTCAGAGGTGCAGTCGCTTATATTTCTTTTCTTGTTCCCCACTGGAGCACAGGCAGGTGAAGTGTCCTATTCAGGGTCACACAGTGTCATTAGCAGGATTTGAACGCATGTCTTCATGGCTTGAAGTCCAAAGCCTTAACCACTACACCTCAGTGTAGACTTAATGAAGCTGTTAATCTAATTTAGAGTTTCCGTGTATTGGCATCTCTGGAGGCTTGGAATCAGCTCATGAATGGCTGGCAGTAAAATGCAGGACCACTCAAGAATGCACCCATACAGGGCCAGTTTGGATTTCCAGATTAATCAAACTTGCAGGTCTTTGGGGGAATTCATATAGACACAGAGAGAACATGACGATGCCACTAAGGTGATGACTGAATCCAGGATTTGATCTTAGGAGGCTGAATCTGCGAGGCAGCAGTGCTAACCTCTGTGCCACCACCTTGTTCAACGTTGATTTGCCAAGTGCACACAAATAGCAATGATGTTCTTCCTCACTTGTCTCCTACAGACTGGTTACAGAAGGGTAACATCAACAACAGGTGATGAACAGCACATCACACCACAGATCGGAGGGACTCTCCTGTGGCTGTCAGTTAGAGAGACCACCTTAGAACATGTGGGGACAGACCTCAGCATGTAAGGATGGGCAGCATCCCATCTGTCGAGAGCTCAGATACCTCCATCTTGTTTCTTTAACTTTTATAGGTTCACAGTGGAGTTCATCTTCCTTGGTTGCATAACATCTAGATATGGCACCTGCTCAGCCACAGGGCAATGCAAACTGTGGTGAAGGCAGCACAAAATATCACTGGCGCTCAGTCGCCTTCTGTTCAGCCATGAAGATGATAACTGGGTCAAGGACTTGAGCCTGGAATGCTGGATATGTGAGTCAGCCGTGCCAACTACTGTGCCATCACCTTGCTCAAGCTTTGTTTTCTGCCAAACACATATGATAACATTTTTCCTTGCTTTTCTCCTCTTATTGGTGGCAGAAGTGTAACTAACATCAATGACAGGTGATGAACAGAACATCAGACCAGAGATCTGAGGGACACAGCAACGCACCGCACCACACAGTGGAGCAGCCTTAGGACATGAGGACAAACACCTCAGCATTTAAGGATGGGGAGCATCACATCCTACATGCTGACCCTCAGCACAGACAGCCCACAGGGTTGGTTCCTAAGAACCCCTTCTGTACTCTTTAAATAATAATAAATCATAAGACATTTTGCTAAATGAGAAGATACAATTCAGTCCATCAAGCATGTTTGTTTGGCTAACAGCTAAACTGTTCCAATATCTCATCCAGATACTATGTGGCCAAACTCAGCACCAGCTCCATTAGTACTTTAGCTGATGGCATCACCATGACAGGCCTGATCATCAACAATTATGAAACATCTAAGATAGAAGAGGAGGTGCCAGGACTCAGTGGTCTACCTGCTGACTCTGTGGTATTGTATTATTATCACTATCCCGAGGAGATGAGCTAATACTCCCATGAGATCATGCACACACAACAATAAAGTCAAGCGTGAACCTAAAGACCAGACTTAGAAGTCTTCAGGTCACTCCACTGTAACAAAAGTCCACCAAAAAAACTGCAAGCCTTTATGCCACTGCATCTATACTAATAAAAGGCAAAGCCCTCACTCACTCACTCACTCACTTACTCACTCACTGACTCACTGACTCACTCATCACTAATTCTCCAACTTCCCGTGTAGGTAGAAGGCTGAAATTTGGCAGGCTCATTCCTTACAGCTTACTTACAAAAGTTGGGCAGGTTTCATTTCGAAATTCTACGCGTAATGGTCATAACTGGAACCTATTTTTTCGTCCATATGCTATAATAGACTTCTGCTCGATGCCCGTAGGAGGCGGAGTTACGCCTCCCACGTAATTTAGTGCCTGCCCATATAAGGCCGTCCATCAGCGGCAATCCAATAGAAACACTGCCGCTAAATATTCACGGGTCAAGGACTGTGCTTATGCAGACGAAGATGAGATGGTCAGGGTGGTGTTTGGCACAAACTCAGCGAAACTGCGAGAGAAACTTTTAAGTGCCGGGTCTTAGCTAACATTAAATACAGCCGTGGACATCACACGAGATGGCACCAGCACAGCTGAGAACCTTCGATGCATGTACACCGAGCGGCTCATGTGAACTGACACAGACAAAAAGCAACAGTTCCAAAGGGTGACTTATTGAGGCACGCAGGCGAAACCACAATAGCACGCGGGCTCGATGTACTGTAGTGCACGTCAACTCGATCTGAATTGCGCGATCACATTCGAAAAAATATATCTTTTCAAGTTCTATTTAGTCGACAGAAATATCTTTGGTTGGAATGTAAGGCGAATTTACTCTTTACATTTGTATGGTGACGAAAAATGTATGCAATGATGCCTACATTTAACTTACATTCCTACCAAAGATATTTCTGTCGACTAAATAAAAATTCCTTCTATTTAAAATTTAAATAGAACTTGAACAGATACGATAGTTCATAATATCCATGCAGACTTGCACGTAAGAGCGGGAGTTATCCATTTTAACAAACAGCGTATTGCACTGATACGAAATAGCCTGCCCATTTAATTATTTAGGAATGGATAAATAAATTAAGATTTTGTACAAATAATGTTTTTCATTTTTCTTCCTTCATGGATTCTGCCAACCCCAGCAACAGTTGCTCACACCCCAAAGAGTATACAGTATATATATATATATATATATATATATATATATATATATATATATTTATATATATATATATTGTGGCCCCGGCGGGCTGGAGCCGGCGGGGCGCAGGAGGACTTGAGGAGGGCTTGTGCCTCCTCCAGACCGCGAGGCGTCCGTCCTGGTTCTGTTGGGGCCACGGGTTGAGGGCATGGAAGCCCTTCCTGTAGGGGCCCGTGGTCACCGCCAGGCGGCGCCCGATGCCGGTTATCCCGTGCGGTTGCCGGTCGGGGCTGGAGCCCGGCCGGGGCGCCTTGGAGGACCGGAGGAGGGCAAGTGCCTCCTCCAGACAGAGTGGGGCGTCCGTCCTGGTTAGGCACGGGGCCTCGGGTACAGGGCTTTGAAGCCCAGCCCTGTAGGGACCCGTGGCCACCGCCAGGCGGCGCCCCGGTGCCTAATTATCCCGGGAGCCCGGCACTTCCGCCACACCAGGAAATGCCGGGGGGAAGACTTATTGTGGCGACCGGAGAGCTGCCGGGAGGACAGCCGGCACTTCCGCCACGCTGGGGCGTGGCCAAGGAATGGATGCCGGAAACACCTGGGAGTGGAGGATTGTTGATTTATTATTGTTATTGTGGTTCATGAATATAGTGGAGTGGAGGGTGCTTGGTGCACATTATTATAATAAAAAGAATAATTGTAGCACTTTTACCAGGTGTTTGGCGTGGTACCTGAGGGTTCAAGGGAGCACTACTGCCCCCTACTGCGACAATGTGTGTGTGTATATATATATGTGTATATGTATGGATATGTATATATATGTGTGTGTGTGTATATATACCTGTATATATATGTGTGTATATATATATATGTATATATATATATATATATATATATATATATATATATATATATATATGACAGCAATACAACAACAAATACGTGCATATGTACATAAATAGATAAATAAGTATATACGTACATAAATAAATAAATAAATAAATACATACATACACAAATAGATAAATGCATACATATGTACATACATACATACATACATACATACATAAATAAATAAATAAATACATACATACATACATAAATAGATAAATAAGTACATACATACATAAAAAAATAAATAAACAACAGTGACAAAACAATTACATTGACAATTATGTTACGTTATTTTCAAAATGTTTCCTTTTCTTTTTCATTGCTTCTTTAACACACTACTTCTCCGCTGCGAAGCGCGGGTATTTTGCTAGTTGTTAATACAATACAACAGAATACAATGCAATACAAATACAATACAATTTATTACACAAGAAGTGTAGTAATGGGCTTTAACAGACCCTGCCTTTTGACAGCCCCCCAGCCTTGACTCTCTATGAAGACAAGGAAAAACTCCCAAAAAAAACTCTTTTAGGGAAAAAAACAAATGAAAGAAACCTTAGGAGAGAGAGACCCCCTCTCCAGGTAGACTGGGCGCGCAGTGGGTGCCAACAAAAAAGGGAGTCAATACAATACAACATGCAGAACAGAAGACAAGTAATCCTCAATACAATATAATAGTAAAATAAAAATATTACATGTGCAGAACAGAATTTAACAGTAGATGATATCACATAGCCCTGCGGTGGGCTGACGCCCTGCCCAGGGTTTGTTTCCTGCCTTGCACCCTGTGTTGGCTGGGATTGCCTCCAGCAGACCGCCGTGACCTTGTAGTTACGATAAAGCGGGTTGGATAATGGATGGATGGATGGATGATATCACATAATATGATTTGGATCGTTAACAGACTGAAAAACCACAAATGGCAAATATTTAGGCCACTTATAACACTAGAGGGCGCTGTTGCCCATGATCCCAACAGACAGATATGCAGACACAGGGTAAAAGCACAAAGCAGATTCTTTACTTATTCTTCTTTCTTTAAAGTGCCTCTTAAGCACTACAGCCACCATACACAAATAAAGAAATAATAAATCAATACAATTCTCTCCTCCACACCTCCCAGCATGGTTTGTCTTCTAACTCCCAACTCCGTCTCTCTTGCTTGGATCCCATCAGTCGTTTATAGGATCCTTGACCTGGAAGTGCTTCTGTTCTTCCTCCCATGTGACTTACTAGCACTTCTGGGTCAGCTGGAGAATTCAGGTTTTAATCAGCCCGGAAGTACTTCAGGGCTTCTGTTATCATAGTCCATTAGTACTTCCAGACTAGGTGAGAATTTCTTTTCCACTAACTTCCCACAGCATCCCCTGGTGGCACCCATGGTACCCAGCAGGGCTGTGCTGCCGAACTCCAAGTCCCATAGTGGCCTGCGGGCATCCGGGGCACTGCTGCAGTCCGGGGAAGCTGCCATCTATCATCTTGGGGGAGGCAGTGTCCTTGATAAGCTGCCTTCACCCATCCTTCCATTACTGGGGCATCCTGGCCGGGATAAACTGCCGGCCGTCCCTTACACACTAAAATGTAACTAGGTCAGGGTCAAACTCCAAGACAGTAAGGCCTCTGAGTCCTATAAGAGGGTTCAGCTCTAAAAATGGAAAGTCCTCAGGAAGCTGAAATGTAACAAGAGCAAACACCAGTATACCCCAAAATGGTAACACTTCAGACCACCCTAAAATAAGGGAATCAAACACTAAAATGGTGGAGCCCCTTGTCATTAAAAGACAACACTGTCCAAATCCAAAACTGTTAAAGGCATTTAGGCCACGGAAATATAACAGATATCAGCCTTAGATGGTGTGGCTTCATTCTGTTAGAGTACTGAAAGTTAGTCATAAAAGTGGTCAGGCTTTAGGTCAATCATGAAAAACAGAGTCCACCTCCAATGTGACAACAGTGACATCAGTCAACTCCAGGATTCAGGCAGTTGACGTGTAAGATCCAACTCTGAGATGGCAAAGGCTTCCAACGGCTAAAACTAAAAACAGAGGTTCATCGGGCGGCCAATGAATCTGAACAGATCAAAGCTCATAGTGTTAAGGCTTCATGCTCATCAGACTCCATCACTGTAATGGGTCAGGCCACTAAACATGTCACAGGGTCAAAATCCGAGACAGGAAGGCTACAGGTTGTTGAATTCTCTAAATACTGTTTATAAAATGCTAAGGTTTGTCTGTCTGCCTGTCACACAATTATATCCATCCATCCATCCATCCATCCATCCATTATCCAACCTACTATATCCTAACTACAGGGTCACGGGGGTCTGTGGGAGCAAATCCCAAACACCACAGGGCGCAAGGCAGGAAACAAACCCCGGGCAGGGCGCCAGCCCACCACCATACTCAAGAAATACTGAAGAAAATCTTAGTCTTGAGCAACATCTTATGACCTGTGTGATGGAGGGCTGTGACCCTTACCTTACCCGGCTGGATGACCGAATTACTGGGGGAGCAGATGTGCATGGGACACTACCTCCTCCTGGAGCGCTAGATGGCAGCCCCCCTGTGTTGCGGTGGCACTTTGGATTTCCACAGGACTCCATGGGATTAGCTGTTTGGCACAGCCTTGCTGGGTTTTGTGAGCGGTCCTGCCTCCCCCCGGAGTGCTAGATGGCAACCCCCCTAGGTTGCAGTGGCACCTCGGATTCCCTCAGGGCTCCATAGGAGTAGCAGTTTGGCACAGCCCTGTTGGGTTCCATGGGGGTCACCGGGGGGAGCTGCAGTGCCCTACTTTGGGTTTCCACCGCACCTGGGAGAACTTCTGGATAACGTGAGGGGATCCCAGCTGAAGCATAAAAGGAAGCTGCCTCACTTCACACGAATAGTCAAGAGGAGGAGGACACTACCTGTGAGGAGGAGTGGAGGAATCAGTGACCCAAGGGAGAGACAAGGAAGAAGAAAGAGGCACTGCGTTTATTGTGCTTTAATAGGTGCTTTGTACTGTGCTGCCATGGGAAGCGAGGGAAAAGCATTTCCCCACATAAATAAATATGTGTGCTGTGTGCAAAACTCGTGTCTAGTGTTTGCTTGTGTCGTCTTTGGGTGGTCGGTGCGCCCCCATCTGGTCACACCTGATACACACTAATAATTCAAAAAATTCTGAGGTGTTGGCAAACTCAGCTAAGTGACTTGCGCTAGCTAGTAGGTTTCTTACATCAAAGAGACTGGCAAACGAAGTGCCATGGTGACCAGCAACATCTGCTGAGCGCTGAGCAAATCACAGAGGCAAATGACGAGACGACTGTAATAGGAAAAAGAAGAAGAGGCAGCGCTCTGTGCTGAGCATCAAATGCGGAATGGAGGAAAAACAAACAAAGAGCAACTCACGAGATCGTGTTCAGAATCCACAAGGACGTGTGAGTTCCCCTGTGTGTTTTTTGTTTTTTATATCTAGACTGATGTGTTACACAACCCACTCCATAGCATGAATGGATCCTGACTTTAACTTCCGAAAACAACGTGCTTAGCTTTAACTTGAATTTTACACACAGAACTGCACGGCGACAATCGAGAAGATCGTCAGACAGTCGAAATCCCCTACCATATGAAAGCATTGCTTTGACATTTTTCTTTGAAGACCACTGCTTGGCAAAGTTACACCAGCGGTAGGATCAATGTCAAACTGGAGTTTTCTTTTAAGGTTGAAAATAAAAAGCACGTGTTGCCAAACTAGAAAACTCTGATTGTCAGAACAGAATTTAGGAAACTCCGATCACCAAGGTGGGCACCGTGAAGCTGTGCTTTGTACAAAACTGTGTTGACAACATACCAAGATATAGAGACTTCTGACTGAGCCAACAAGCACTGATATCTCCGAGGCTCGGATGGCACGGTATACAATTTTCTGCCCTCACAAGTTCTACACGACGCAGTTTAGAAATGCTGCGGCTTCAGATCTCTGCGTTCTGACACCAAAACCACCATACAGCCTCGGTGCTCCAAGTGCTGGATAGTTTAGCGGCGTCAGAATCACACAGTCAGAGGCAGGGGCGGACTGGCCTTTAGGGCATTTGGGCAAAGCCCGGTGGGCCGCGGACTCTGGTCTAGTCATGGGATGAAATACATTTTATGTACTGGTTACTGTTTGAAATTAAAGTTAATTTTCTAAACTACTAAACATTATCTGTCCGGTACTGCGATTTCTATCGTCCTATAATATACTGTATTACGTCATCAAGTTGTTTTAATTGTCAGTACACAACGTTGCAGCGAAACATTTGGTCAAAACTGCCTTTTACCGATTTCTGTTGTTATACTGCAACATTCTGGTGAGCATATTGTAGCGACCCGTGGTTGAGTCTTAAAGTTTTCAGAGCCGAACTCTGCCGTGCACTTCTCCCAAGCTGTAGGCTAGCGGACTGCCAGCGTTATGCACGCAGCTGCACCCAGCTCTTTAGGTAGCGAGCACTCGTGTCCCATACACCCCACGACTCCGAGTGTCTCGGCAATAGCTGCTTAGATGAAATCTTAGCAATACACAGCTCTGTCCTGTTGTATCTCTTTATTAGAGCTTTGTTTTCTGACTAGTGTGAAAGATCATTCTCTGCGTTGAAGAGAATCAAAAGCCGCCTGAGAAGCACAATGACGCAAGAACATCTTGAGGCGTTCATGTTGATGTCGGTGGAGAAAGGTATCCTCGCCAAACTTGACACTAACAGTATTGTTGATGATGCGGCTGCTAAAAGCAGCGAACTGCATAAGCTACTAGCCTACTAGGGTACTGGCACTTGGACATGACATTGGCATTTGACATGTACTCGAGTAACGTGTAAGGCGTGTTACAAAATGTTTATTTTTCATTACATTTTATTTCTGAGCATGTCGTCAAATTTGAAGTTGTGTCTAAACAACAGTGCACAGATTACGTTTGACAACAGTTTAGATAGAGTTCATATCATAGGCTCATAGCAAGTAGCGAGCCGCGTACTCCTCACAATGAATAATGGGCCGAGTGGATCAACCTCGTCATCTCACTCGTTGAAGGATGTCCGGGCCGGGTTTGAGACCCAAAGGGGGGGCTGTGGGCAACGGGGTTGTGGCTTGCCGATTTCCACCTGAAACTCTAGGAAAATACCGCGTGCAGGGTAATTGAAACTGTAAAAGCAGACGGAGAGTAAATTCTGCTCACATTCGCCAGTGTTTAGACTGCTGCTGGATAAAGGAACTGTTGAGCACTGGGTGATAAAATTACTGCCAGCGATCTGGAAACGGCAAATAAAAAAGAACTCCCAGCAGCCACATCATTAGACTTTAACAAGTCAACGCTTCAAGTCTATGTGAGCATTTAATTACTCCGTGAGTGCACGAGCTGCTGGGCTGTACAGAGCTGTCTGCTCCTGGTGGAAATGAGAAGATCCCAGGGTTCGCCACCTCACGCCCACGCCTAACGTTCACATTACACATGACAGAATGGGATTCCTCGACGGACTTAAGCCTAATTATGCAAGTCTGTATTCCTCTGTCGGAGCGCTTCAAGAAAGATCACCTTGACACATCCTGTCTTCCTCTTCATCCTTATGGCGATGTGGAATTGGAATCTAAAGGCTAAAGCCTCAGGCTTCTGAAATCTGACAGGGTCAGACATGAAGTAAAAAATAAAAAAAAAAAAGAAGACGAATAAAACAAGTTCACTTCAACGTGACAGGATTAGAATCCAACTTGTAAAGCTGGCAAACTGGCGATGTCTGACAGGGTCAGACCCCATGGAGGTAAACTTTCAGCCTACAGAAAATGCAACACGTAATACACCAGAATTTGACAGAATCACAGCGCTGGGTTTAGCACTTCTGGTAAATGAGAACTGACAGGATCGGCTTATGACGGAATGATGTAAAGTTCAACTTTTATTTGCTATAATGCTGTGATCTTGTTTTGTCTTTTTGAAGGGGGAAGCCTTTAATGACCCTATATCAAAGAATGATATATAACTAAGTCTGTGCCCTGTCCCAGGGTGTGTACCCAGTCTTGTGCCCTATGCTAGCTCCAGCAGACCCCCGTGACCCCGTCCAGGACAAGCAGATTAGAGAATGACTGACAGTCGGACAGACATAACTAAGTCACTGAATCAGAATGATGGTAACAAGAGATGACAACAGGAAGGATCCAACTCTGGATGGGCTTCTAGATGATCATGTAATGTGCAGGGTGAGGGAACAAAACTGGAGTCCTCAGAGCAAACGCCACATACACACAGAAAGAAATGGATGACAAGTTAGTGACAATTTTGAATTTATAAAAAGCAAAGAATATATATGAGAAAATGAGTAACAGATAGAGACCTGTAGTATTGATTTCTGTGCAAGCTCTGATGGTGATTTTGAGCTTTCGAGGGGGGACAAGGGAGACTGAATTGCTGCTGACACCCAGCCCATCTCTCCTGTTGGCGGTCCTGGCAGTAGTACAGCAATTTTAATTGTGCACCTCATCTGGAGTTTGAAGTGCAGTGCAGGTGTTATCAGGGCACAAAGCTTGTTGAGTGTGTTTCATTGGGGTCTCCAGTTCCCCCAAGCCCCTTGATTGCTGATTGTGTGTCATTTCCTTGTGGTGCTTTATGTTTTGCGGGATACCCAAACTCCCAGATCGTCAATCAAGTGTTTAAGCTTCAAGGGAGACACATTTACAAGATTACTGAGATGTATAAAAGGTACATTTCTTAATTTATATTTAAATTTTATGCACATAGTGAAAAGCTTTTTTTGTTGAGTTCAGTACTGCATCTGGTTCAATTTGTGGTTCAAAAAGTAGATATTTGACTTCTTTATTGTTAAATATAATATACTTTTGCAGGGGGTATAAACATAAATCAAACACTTTCTAAGTGTGTGGGGCATAGAAAAGGTTGGGAACCACTATATATGACAACACTGAAGGTTGTCAGCACAACAATAAATTGCATCCCATTGTTTTATCATAGTAGGGTCCTAGGATGACCCTGTTCCCCTTTATACTCATTATTAATGTGACATGTGTGAACTTTGGGAACAGCTTAAGGGATTATGTGACTGTGATTCTCCTCCGGGACATGAGGTGGCGCTATGCAATAATCTTTTCTCTTCTCTTCTCCCATCTGCAAAAAATAAGATTGACACAATTCCATCTGTGATGTCACTTCCGGGACCAGCCCGCCTACACCCGCCTCTTCTTCCCAGAATGCCTCAAAATCGGCAATGACGCCAACTTGGACAGTCTGTTTAGAATACTAAAAGTGGCTCAACCTTTTGCATTCAATGCAGGTTTTTTGACATGTTTTGCATCTGATAATATACTGGGGTTGGCCTTCAAGTTGCCCATAGCACCTTCTTTGGGCTTTGTCTTTTTGCATTATGTAGACCTTAACAGAAAGCCCCAAATCCAATACTCTTACCATACTGCTAGGGATGCCCAGTGCTGTAGTTCAAGACTCCCCCTTTACTTTTATATTCTATAACCCCAGGAAATGAGATAGAGTATTAGAACAGGCGTGAGAATGTTATACAATTAATTATACAAATATAAGCAAAGTACCACTACGACCTGGGCAGACGTGTGCTACCAGCTGATTCTCTATTTAATGTTATGGTCAGGCTTAGTCTGGCGTGGCCTTTCATCCAGCATGCCATCTGCACAGGGCCAGGCAGCACGTCCTATCTGAATATGGGCGCCAAGAGAGACGGGCTCCTCAGGATGGACAATGGCAAAGACAATGTGTCCGTCTACATGGATGAAACAGAGATGGTTTACCTTTCATTCAGCTCTTAATTTAAATCCTATTTTGTCATCCTTGACACACCTCAGCCTCCGTTCCAGTCCAGTTGTGACCCCTTCATGTCCTGTCACTCATTTTTCCAGTGTTATGTCTGATGTTGTGGTAGTTGCTCTGCTATTTTCTCCCAAAGTCCTCGATTAATGCCTTTGTCTTGTTGACATTCAGGAGAAGACCAGGTCCAGGTAAGCCCACTCAGCATGCCTACCACAGCTGTGTCTTCAGGAAACTTGACAGCGATGTTAGAGTCGAGTGCATCCATGCAGTCATATGTATAGCAGAGGAATGAGAACTCAGCCTTGTGGAGACCCTGTGTTGAGAGTGAGGGATGATGAGGTGTGGCCACCCACTCAAACCACCTGGGCTCTGCCTGTCGAGAGGTTCAAAACCAAACTGCACAGTGAAGTGCTCAGAGCAATGAAATGTAAACCTTGCAGAATCACATTTCTTGGCTTCAGTATTGCAAGTCCCTACTGACAGACAGGAATACTCTCATCAGAGAGTAGAAGAATGTGGAGGAGAAAAGGCGAGATCAGCTAAAACTAGTAGATTCACACTGATTTCCAATGTGTTGAATCTCTTCAGGGGTAAAGGTGAGGGGTGCTGTGAACTGACAATTGTAATCTCTAAGGAGTGAAGCTTTAGGATCTGAAAGTCCACAGGGACCAAAAGAAGGGAATTCCATGATGGTGGCAGGGCGCACTCAACCCTATTATTTTGTCCCCGCAGACCAGACATGGGAAATTCTACCTGAGTGTGAAGATGTCACTTCCACCTCACCTCTGAGGACATCACTTCCTGTCCCAACCCCGAGGATGACATCACTTCCTGCCCCAGCCCCGAGGATGACATCACTTCCTGTCCCAGCCCCGAGGATGACATCTCTTCCTGTTCCGGCCCAAAGGGTAACATCACGCCCTTAAACCTCCCTATAAAACCCTACTTCCTTCCTCCGTTGATCAGTTCTGTTTTAGACTCAGATTGTTTCACAATTATATTGAAATTTTGCCTTTTGCAGCCAAGGTCAAGTACATGGGTGGCTGCCCCAAACCTTTGTCTTGTCTTGAGGCTCATCATTTCACAACCCCAAAGATCTGAAATCTTGCTGAATCATATTCATTGGCTACAGCATTTCATATTTTATATCTGTAATTAATTTAGATCACTTTGCAGACATCTGTTTCCAGTTTTTTTCAGCTAGAAAATGGTGGAGTGCTTTCTCCAGGTTTTGTTTTGGGTTAGTCAGGCTCTGCTTCAGGAGGAGGGGCTTAAGAATCTCAGGGTCTTCTTGATGAGTGATGGGAAGTTGGGAGCAGGAGACTGACAGACGGATCGGAGCAGCACCCGGTCAGTCGTGGTGAAAAGAGCTGAGCCGAAAGGCAAATCTTGTGATTTACACTCCTGCCCTGACTGAAAGAACTACATTTGAGAATGACACAAGTATTGGTTTTCACAAAGTTTGCTTCTTCAGTCTTTTCAGATCCTTTTGTCAGATGTTTCTATGGTATACTGAAGTAGACTTATAAGCATTTCATCAGTTGCAAAGGCTTGACAATTACATTAAGTTTATGCAAAGAGTCAATATTTGCAGTGTTGGCCCTTCTTTCTTTTTCGAGACCTCTGCTATTCGCCCTGGCATGCTGTCAATCAACGTGTGGACCAAATCCTGACTGATGGCAGCCCATTCTTGCATAATCAATGCTTGGAGTTTATCAGAATTTGTGGGTTTTTATTTGTCCACCGCCTCTTGAGGACTGACCACAAATTCCCAATGGGATTAAGGTCCGGAGAGTTACCTGGCCAGGGACCCAAAATTTTGATGTTTTGTTCCTTGAGCCACTTAGTTATCACTTTTGCCTTATGGCCCGGTGCTCCATCATGTTGGTCTCCAAACTGTTCTTGGATGGTTGGGAGAAGTTGCTCTCGAAGGATGTTTTGGTACCACTGCTTCTCCACACTGAAAGGAGCCAATTGAGGCGGTATGGGGTATCCGATTAGGATGCCTCCCTGCTAAGATGTTTTGGGTCTAACCAGACCTCTGGTCTGATCCAGGACATCCTGTAGACATTATATCTCCCAGCTGGTCTGGAGATGCATCAGTATCCCCATGGAGGAGTTGGAGGAGGTGGTGAGGAAAAGAAACTTATGGGCTGTTCTGCCCAGACTGCTTTCCCATGATCTGGACTGGATAAGAAAGTGGATGGATGTTTTCAGTTTGATGTTTTTTTCTGTTGATAAGTCACATTAAATCCACTGGGATTCAATGCTGTATAATAGTAATATATGAATATGTTTTATAGGCACTGTATGTTCTTTGAGTGCAGTATTGCAGGACACTTGCTGGATATGGCTGATGGATGGTGAAAAAATTGGAAGTGGTCTCCCCTCAACTTTCTCATACGATATGAGGATGGATATTTGAGGAGTAAACCGCAAGACAATGATTGGATTTTTATACTATGTACATTAAAGATCCATCAACAACAAATCAAATCAAATTAATAATACAAACTGTATATTGAACAATTATTATAAAAGTAAAGTCGAATAAATTGGACTCTGCAGCTGCATGAATAAAAGGTAAAGTACCAGTTCTGGTTAACAGAAATAGCTGTAAAGTAGATATAAATCTATGTTTTGTGCCTAATACTTGTGTGAAAAATTCCGTTGACCTACGTGAAAGTGTTCTCAAGTTATCGTGTTTACAGACACATAGACATAATTCCAAAAATGTTTTTTTCTGACTCAGGAAGGTCTAAAACGATACTTCCCCTATACTTTGTATACATTGTGAAAGAAATAGCTGGTGAGGAAGAGAAAACATTATCATTTAACTCAAAGATATCAAGGATTGTGTTTTGAGTTGATCATGCTGCAGAGAGCTATATGATTTGTTCCTGATTTATGCAGAAAAGGAGTTGGGCTGTGTGTACAGCATTAAGGGACTAACTTTTATCATTTATAAGAAATGCTGACCTCTGATACTAACAGAAGACCCTGTGAAAAATGTAAGATCTTTATGGACTATAAGAATGTTTAAATTAAATCTAAGTGTGTATAATTAGAAAGGTGTATTCCTTAGGCTGGTTGTTTCATGTTTTAGGACACTCCAGTATGTCATAAATTAAGATTTAACCTTAAGCTATGTATAACCTTGGAATGAACCGCTAGAGGTTTATTTTTCTTTTCTAGGATATAAAAAGAGAACGTTTTTACTTTAGGGATTCTGCTAAAACCCAAATCAGTTGACTGAATTGGGAAGAGGTAGTCTCACATTCTCTCTACTCACCAAGAATTAAGAATAAAGAAATTATTTTTTTAATTGGGTTTAAGTTCTTCCGTTGTTTTTCGACTTCAGCGCTCACACTGGACACACAATGGAGGTTAGGGGTAGTTTCCCTGGCTGCAAAAGGCTTAAATTTGCGTACAATGTGTACAGGTTAGAGTCCAAAACAGAACTGGCTAAGTATGGAGGATGAGGGTTTTTTATAGGTGGTTGACACGGGGCCAAGACAGTAAAGATTTCTTGTGTTTGGTCTGCAGAGAGAAAAGAGAGAGGCTTAGTGCACCCCCCTGCCCTCTGACTTGGTGTGGAATTGCCATTTCCTGGTCCCTTTGTGTGACAACAAGAAAATAAAAAGGGAAAGATCAGTGTCCACTGGGTAAAGCAGAATGATTTGAACTCCTGTTGATTTGTATAAGGATGCAGTATGGCAGGTCAGTTTGACAAGATCAGTCTCAAGTGGATAAAGCTACAGGTTTTAAGGACTCTATATGATCACAGTCTTTGGCCACGTTGCCGGCCATTAACACCTGCACAGGGTCCGTCTTCAGGAGGTGAAAATGCCAACATCTTATGTGCCAGACTCCAATAACACAGAGTTATATAATACTGAAGTCTGGCAGGATGGTAGCAAATCTGCAGGCCAAAGCTATCAAACAGTCACAAGCTCCAAAGAATGGAGCCTTAGAAATCAGACAGCCTTAAGCCTTTGATATCAGCCAGGATTCTAACTGAACAGCTGCTCCAGACACTGAAACTGTGTGCTTCTGTCTAAATAATGAACAGATTTACAAAAAAAGCAGAGAGTTGGCACTTTTTGTTTAATCTTCTCTGAGTAAAATCAAGGCTTACGAAGCAGCAGGCCGGAGCGCTGCTTCTTTCTGTCAGAAAGCTGGGAATGGGGGTGTAAAGTGAAAAGCCCCTGCAGGGCAGGATCGGACCTCAAAGAGAAGCAGTAAGTGATCCTAGCTTTCTGACCCACTCAGTCTTTGGCGGGGGGGCCATCGGCTGCCGTCTTCAGCGGCTCCGCGACCCATTAGACATGTATTTTTCTATCCGTGATGACAGTATGCAGTTGCTTGACCTCCTAACTGCTTGGAATCACGAAAGAAAGAAAGAAAAAAAGTATCGTTTACATGCTAATTAGCGAGATAATTGGCAGGATTTTTGCAGCTTTCAGGCGTACTCAGTTGCCTCTTAATTAATTAGTCTTCTGTTCAAAGCGCAAGATTCATTCTTGACAATCCAGAGGTTTGAAGGCAAATTAGCAAGTTAGTCTTTTGAAAAAAAAGTTGGTAAGGATACTATTAGTGAAGTAAAAGAGAAGTTTTTCTTTGGCGATGTGGGCTTTTAAGCCTTGCAATGTGAGAAGTATGATGATGTACCACACCAAAGAGATGCCATTCGAAAGCAAATCTCCCTGTCAAGACCCCTCATATGAGGGCGTCCAGTTACTACTTTGGCCTGTTGATGGCATCCTAGAGGCATTACAGATGTTTTTGCTTTGCTAACACACTAAAACTGGTTCAAGTGACAAAATCTCCTGAAGACTCATTTCAGCTCTCAGTTGATCAGCACATATTCCGGTAATATAAACACAAATCGCTTTGCCAGATTGGGGAAAAAAAACATCCATCTAAGCTCTATTAAGAAACACACCACTGGCCAGCACAAGTCGGCACAACCCATCCTCAGTTAACACTCTTTTGTCCAGATGTGAACGCTAATCATCAAAATGGTTCACTTCACCAATCTGAACCTGAGGATATAAATAGGATCAACGTTACACCAATGTTTTTGGAACAAATGGATCCAAACGATAAGAGGGAGGGACTTCATGGAAGACAACCTCAAAGAAAAAGACGACAAGGAAGAAGAGGTGGCTGATGATTTACATCATTACATGAAATATGGACCACGTTGGCACACAGTGCATTGATTCATGAGATGACTGTGACAGAAGCTGGAAGGAGTCAGTCAGTCATTTTTCAACCTGCTTAACCTTGAACAGGGTCATGGCGGGGGTGCTGCTGGAGCCTATCCCAATTAGTACACGGCACAAGGCAGGAGCAAACCCTGGACAGGGTCAGGGCCGTCTTAATGCATGGGCACACTGGACAGTTGCCCGGGGGCCCCATGCTAATCTATGTATGTTGTGACTTGCTGTACGTAGGGGTCCCAGTGCACTGCTTTGCCCGGGAGCCTAGAATGCAGTTAAGATGGTGTTTTCCGATAGGGGGCGGTAGCTCCCTGGTTGGAATAAGTTCTTTTTAATTGCTGTGTTTTAAGTAACCTCAACCTAAACAGATATATTATCACGAGGCGATGTCCCTCCCATAGTGATATGACGGTAAGAAATCACATAAGAGAAAATAAAAGCTTCCTTTGATGACGGTTTACGCGGCATAACAGACGGGAAGCCATGTCAAGATCTTTGTGTAGAGTCTGCCATTTTTCATCGCTGCTCTGGAAGGATTTTCAGGATGTTATTTTCCATCTGTCCGTCGGCTTCAAATGTGTGCCGGGCAATGTTCCAAGGCTTTATACTCTTTCTCCATGTGCAGACCCCCACTCAGGCAAATGATGCCATTCCAAACAAGGCAAAAAGAGGATTCAATTTCATGCTGACTCTAACACACAGAAATAGTACAATGCCCATTTTCGTAGTTGTCTTCTAATGCTTGCCTAGCAGTTCTAAATGATGAGTCCCTGTCTGCTAAATCTGGCCTTAGCTATACATGTGAGAAGAAGCAGATTTAAAATATTTGCACAGAGCACAGTGACATTAAACTTACATTCTGATTACAGATAGCCTTGGACAGGGTGCCAGGTCATCACAGAGCAAACACACACAAAAATACACACACACACACACACACACACACACATTGATTATCACCAATCTGCCTAACCTGCATGTCTTGGGAAACCCATAGAGACAGAGGGAGAACATGCAAACTAAACACAAGGAGGACCTGGGACATGAACCCAAGTCTCCTTCTTAGGAGACAACAGTGCCACCACTGTGCCAATGTGCCGTTCAGCCAGTTCTGAACTTGCTATACAGTGGCAGCTATTGTCCGCGCTTTCAGACAAGAAAACAAGTCAATTGCTGTTCTTTATATTTTGCATCTGCAGTGCTATTGTAAAATGTTATGCTTTGTTTGTAGTGCTCAGTGCTGTGATGTAAAGATCTTCATACTGTAAATACACAGGGGAACGAGTCTTTGTTTCCACAATATTCAATCAGGTCAGATTTGGGGAACATACACTGGTACACTGCACTGCTGCACCCACCCCACAATGAAACAGTTCAGGATCCCAGTTGGCCAACCCCCAGGCAGAGATGCAGTCCAGTCCCACCCTCTGGAAATGCTCATCCATCTGCTGCAGCCAAATGTTATGTGGGGGTCTCCTTGGCCTGGTCCAGTCGCTTGGGTCCTCAACAATGAGGATCCTGTGAGCCTGATCACCCCCAGGGAATCATACCACATGGCCATAGTGCTGTAACTGACGCTCCCTCACAATGCAGGTAATGTTCCTCATTCAGGACACAAAGTCAAACCAACGGTACCCAAGGATTCTCCGAAGAGACACAGTACTAAAGGAGTCCAGTCTTCGTCTCAGGTCAGTGGATACCATCTATGTCTCGCAACCATATAGCAAGACAGGAAGCACCAGGACTCTAAAGATTTGCACCTTCGTCCTTTGTCATAGATATCGGGAGTACCACACACTCCTTTCCAGTGACCTCATGACCCCCCCATGCTCTCCCAATCCATCTACTGACTTCATAGGAAGAGTCACCAGATACATGAATGTCACTGTCAAGGTAAGTAAACCTCTCAACAAGGTCAACACTCTCTCCGCAAACAGACACACTGCTGATGGCTGTGCCCAAGAGGTCGTTAAAGGCCTGGATTTTGGTTTTTATTAGAACACTCACAAGCCCAGACACTCAGACTCCTCGCTCAGTCTCTCAAGAGCCCCAATCAGAGCCTCCATTGACTCCGTGAAGATCTTCGCAGAGTGCAAATTACTGTTGTCAAAAAATTATTCTTGCAGAACTGTATGAGGCAGACAATGGTTTCTGACAGATGATCAAGAAACTGTCATGTTTAAAATATGGTCATTGGCAACAATGCAATACACTGTGTGAAATGCAAAGACAAATCATAGAAGATTAGGAATTATTGCCAGGAATTGATCGTATCAGTTTATCAAAGATTCTGGAAGTGTTTGATCAACTCAGAATAAAGATGAAGCAATTGTATTATGTGCCATGAGCCAAGACAGAAAGCACAAGACAAATACACAGGATTGGGGCGCACCAATGATGATCCCCATGTAATTGAAGGTTTTGTCAAAAAAGACAAAGGACTTCAATAATAAGAGCCGTTGTGTGGAGACGTCTTCTCAGACGCGAGTCCTGTTCCAGACTGTCAGCCATCTTGGTGGCGGCTTATTTAAGTCGGTTTGGCAGGAAGATACTGGTTCATGTGGTGTGTTGTGTTGAATCGACTCGTGTAGAAGCTCTGTGTGTCGGCTTATCACCAGTTTTCTGTCGTCTGTGCAATCCCACAAAATGCACTCAAAATCTGGAATATTTTACTAATAGTCAGGATAATGCTGTGGAACATTTTAAGAAGCTCTTAAAAATCCCACTTTTTCAAATTTTGCTTTTTTGTCACTTCAGTTTAATTTTACTCTTAATACCCTAGGAAGGCATTGAATTATCATTCTCTCCAGCAAATCTGCAATCTTTGCATTTCACGGTTTTCATTTCAGTTTCTTCTGTACCACCACCATCTGATCGGAGTTCTGTGGAGCAGCCAGTGAAGTCCAAATGAAAGTGAATGATTGAGAACGTTGATGTTAGATAAAATGCCCAGTGGGGGCTGGGTGGTCTTGTGGCCTTGGAACACCTGCAGATTTTGTTTTTTTTTTTCTCCAGCCTTTTGGAGTTTTTTTTTTTTTTGTTTGTCCTCCTGGCCATTGGACCTTACTGTGTTCTTTGCCACTTAGTATTGTCTAATCTTATTTTTTATATTTTTCTTTTTTCTTTCTTCATCTTGTAAAGCAGGGGTCACCAACTCCGGTCCTGGAGGACCACCATTAGAACATTAGAACATTAGAACACTCTAGACGAGAACAGGCCATTCAGCCCAACAAAGCTCACCAGTCCTATCCACTTGTTTCCTCCAAGAAAACATCAAGTCGAGTTTTGAAAGTCCCTAACGTCATACTGTCTACCACACTATTTGGTCACCAATTTCAAGTGTCTATCGTTCTTTGTGTAAAGAAAAACTTCCTAATGTTTGTGCGAAAATCACCCTTAACAAGCTTCCAACTGTGTCCCTGTGTTCTTGATGAACTCATTTTAAAATCACAGTTTCGATCTACTGGACTAATTCCCTTCATAATTTAAACACGTCAATCAAGTCACCTCTTAATCTTCTTGCCCTTAAACTGTAAAGGCTCAGCTCTTTTAATCTTTCCTCATAACTCATCCCTTGTAGCCCTGAATCCACCCTGACGCTCTTCTCTGGACCTTCTCTAGTGCTGCTATGTCCTTTTTGTAGCCTGTAGACCAAAACTGCACACAGGACTCCAGATGAGGCCTCACCAGTGTGTTATAAAGCTTGAGCAGAACCTCCTGTGACTTTTACTGCACACATCAAGGCGCTATATAACCGGACATTCTGCTAGCCTTCTTAATGGCTTCTGAACACTGTTGGGAAGTTGATAGTTTAGAGTCCCCTGCAACTCCTAAATCATAAGGTGTGCTCTCAATTTTCCGACCGCCTATTGTGTATTCAAACCTAACATTTTTACTTCCTATGTGTAATACTTTACATTTCCTGACATTAAACTTCATCTACCACAAATCTGCCCAAGTCTGTCTGCTATCCAAGTCCTTCTGTGATGATATAACAGATTCCAAATTATCTGCTAATTCAACTATCTTGGTATCATCTGCGAACTTAACCAGCTTGTTACCATGGCTGCAGGTTTTCATTCTAACCCTTTTCTTAATGAGTGACCTGTTTTTGCTGCTAATTAATTTCTTTTGAATTAATTTGAAGACTCAGATCCCTTAATTATTTCTTTTTCCTTAATTAGCAGCCAAACAATAGTGAGATACAAAATGAGCCAAAACAACTGGTGTCCATCATACAATATCTGAAAATAAAGAACGATGAAAATCTCAGGAATATTGATCTGCTCAGGTCCCCAAAACATTTGACCAGTGCTCTTAGAAAAGAGAAAATCAGCAATTTAGGAAATGTCTGCTAATGCACCACGAGAACAGCAACAAAGCCACGAAATTAAAGAATGGGTTTAATTAACAACAGGAACTGGCACCTCATTAAGCTGCTGGCTGGAGTGAAATTGGTTGAAGTTTGAGGCCCTGACTTAGTTGGTCTTCTGTTGGCTCCCTCACTTCACATTTCATTTCTTTTTTTATTTTTTATTAATTTTATTGCAATCCATACAAAGCAATCAAGTTTTTACAAAAAGAAAAATTGAGTTAAGAACAGATCGATCCCCACCCCTGAGAGAGAGAGCAAGCCAAACGGCGTGAACTTTAAGGCTTGTATACATACCTAAAATTAATAAATTCTCTGTGCTTTATGAGCTTATTTTAAAATATTACTGATTAGATCCTGCCATGTTTTGAAAAAAATCTGTACAGATCCTCTAACTGAGTATTTGTTTTTTTCCAACTTCAAATAATATAACACATCTGTTTCCCACTGACTTAAAAGAGGAGAGTTTGGGTTCTTCCAGTTTATCAGAATAAGTCTGCGTGCCAACAGTGTAGTAAATGCAATCACAATTTGTTTGTCTTTCTCCACTTTAAGCCCATCTGGAAGAACCCCAAACACAGCTGTTAATGGGTTAGGAGGGATTGTGAGTCCAAGGCTGTCTGAAAGGTAATTCAAAATTTTTGTCCAGAATGTTAAATTGGTGCAGGCCCAGAACATGTGACCCAGTGAGGCTGGGACTTGATTGCAGCGTTCGCAGGTTGGATCTCGCCCTGGAAACATTTTGGAGAGTTTTAGTCGAGACAGATGTGCTCGATATATAATTTTGAGTTGTATAATTGTATGCTTTGTGCATATGGAGCTCGAGTGAATTCTCTGCATTGCTACTTTCCACTCCTTTTCTGATATATTTATTGAGAGATCTTTTTCCCAGTGTCCTCTTGGATCTTTGAAAGGGAGGGACTGTTAAATGATTTTATATATTGCAGAGATTGAGTCTAAGTCCTTGAGATTAAGCAAGATTTTTTCCAGCATGGATGAGGGTGCAAGATGAGGAAAATCTGGAAGGTTCATTTCTGTTTGGCTGCCATTTAAGTAAAGAAATGAAGCAACTCAGAGGAATGATGAAAAAATTCAGGGGAGCAAATCTTAAAGAAGCAATTCAATTAAAATGAATTCACAAGAAGTTAATTAGCAGCACAAAGAGGGCACTCATTAAAAAAAGGGTTAGAATGAATTGACAGTTATTCTGTCAACACAGTTTGCTGGACATGAAAAGCTGTAATTGTGCAACTGAAAACTCAGACTTACCTGTTCTCATTGTAAAAAGTCCTTATGATTCCAGCCACAGTGTAACGGCTCACATGGGGCTGGACACCTGCTCCCCAGCTTCTCGAGTGCTCATGCCGTGGTTGATGACCCTCGTCTGCTGCCTATTCCTCATCCTCTTCTCCTCTGTGCTCTTCATTGCTGCATTGTGGTCCAAGTCATTGTGAGAGGTTTGCGTGCTTTTATAGAGAGTACAGAAGGTCATTTCGATTGATCTGCAAATTACAGAGGTGCGGTGAAACTGAAATTATAAACTGTTCGGTGAGAAATGTGTGTAGAGTTTTGCAGGATGAATGCACCAGCTGTGCCGATATCAGAGGATTGTGTGTTTGGTTGTGGAAAAGCAGCATTTCACTCTTGTGTGTTAGCATGGGAGGCTGGATTCTTGGTGTCTGCATTTATTCACAGTGTGAAATGATTGTGGAAACGATAAAAACATTTATGTTTAGGCAGAAATGTTTAGGTCTAGAACCCCTGCAGATTTTTTGTCAACTTTAACCTCAAGTTATTTTTTTTATTTTTACTGTTCATCCTGGTCTTGGGCACAGTCATCAGCAGTGTATCTGTTTACGGAGAGTTGACCTTGTCGAGAGGTTTACTTACTTCGGCAGTGACATTCATGTCTCTGGTGACTCTTCCTATGAAGTCAGTAGATGGATTTGGAGAGCATGGGGGGGTCATGAGGTTGCTAGAAAGGGGCGCCGGGCCTCCTGATATCTATTCAAAAGGACGAAGGTTCAGGTCTTTAGAGCCCTGGTGCTTCCTGTCTTGCTACAGTTAGGTCCATAAATATTTGGACAGAGACAATGTTTTTGTAATTTTGGTTCTGTACATTACCACAATGAATCTTAAATGAAACAACTCAGATGCTGTTGAAGTGCAGACTTTTAGCTTTAATTCAGTGGGGTGAACAAAAAGATTGCATAAAAAATGTTGCATTTTTTTTAACACAATCCCTTCATTTCAGGGGCTCAAAAGTAATTGGACAACTGACTGAAAGGCTATTTCATGGGCAGGTGTGTTCAAGTCAGTCTTTATGTCTTATCAATTAAGCAGATAAAAGACCTGGAGTTGATTTGAGGTGTGGTGCTTGCATATGGAAGATTTTGCTGTAAACAGACAGCATGTGGTCAAAGAAGCTCTCCATGCAGGTGAAAGAAACCATCCTTAAGCTGCGAAAACAGAAAAAACCCATCCGAGAAATTGCTACAATATTACGAGTGGCAAAATCTACAGTTTGGTACGTCCTGAGAAAGAAAGCAAGCACTGGTGAACTCAAAAAGACCTGGACGTCCATGGAAGACAACAGTGGTGGATGATCGCAGAATCATTTCCATGGTGAAGAGAAACCCCTTCACAACAGCCAACCAAGTGAACAACACTCTCCAGGGGGTCGGCGTATAGATATCCAAGTCTACCATAAAGAGAAGAGTGCATGAAAGTAAATACAGAGGGTGCACTTCAAGGTGCAATCCACTCATAAGCCTCAAGAAAAGAAAGGCTAGATTGGACTTTGCTAAAGAACATCTAAAAAAGCCAGTACAGTTCTGGAAAAACATTCTTTGGACAGATGAAACCAAGATCACCCTTTACAAGAATGATGGCAAGAAAAAAGTATGGAGAAGGCGTGGAACAGCTCATTATCCAAAGCATACCACATCATCTGTAAAACACGGTAGAGGGAGGCAGTGTGATGGCTTGGGTGTGCATGGCTGCCAGTGGCACTGGGACACTAGTGTTTATTGATGATGTGACACAGGACAGAAGCAGCCGAATGAATTCTGAGGTGTTCAGAGACATACTGTCTGCTCAAATACTGCTAATGGTTTACAAAGCCTGAAATAATCGCGCTCCATCTTATATATCGGAATGCCTGACACGTTATATTCCAAATCGTAACCTTAGATCTTCAAATGAGTGTCTCCTTAGAATTCCAAAAGCTAAACTTAAAAGAAGTGGTGAGGCGGATGGCCTTCTGCTGCTATGCACCTAAAATCTGGAATAGCCTGCCAATAGGAATTCACCAGGCTGATACAGTAGAGCACTTTAAAACACTGCTGAAAACACATTACTTTAACATGGCCTTTTTATAACTTCACTTTAACTTAATCCTGATACTCTGTATGTTCAATTCATCATAATAACTATTCACAGTGGCTCCAAAATCCGTACTGACCCCAACTCTCACTTCTGTTTCTTTTTCCGGTTTCTTTGTGGTGGCGGCCTGCGGCATCTTCACCTACTCAAAGCATCATGATGCACCAACATTAATGGATTGAAAGCCAGAAGTCTACGTGACCATCATCATCAGGTCCATACATGAAAACCCTAAATACAAAGAGGACTGTTTGACTTATGTTAGGTAGATTGTCCAGAGGGGACTGGGCGGTCTCGTGGTCTGGAACCCCTACAGATTTTATTTTTTCTCCAGCCGTCTGGAGTTTTTTTGTTTTTTCTGTCCACCCTGGCCATCGGACCTTACTTATTCTATGTTAATTAATGTTGACTTATGTTTATCTTTTATTGTGTCTTCTATTTTTCTATTCATTTTGTAAAGCACTTTGAGCTACATTTTTTTGTATGAAAATGTGCTACATAAATAAATGTTGATTGATTGATTGAAATCCAGCTAAATGCAGTCAAACTGATTGGGTGGCGTTTCATGATACAGATGGACAATGAACCAAAACATACAGCCAAAGCAACCCAGGAGTTTATTAAAGCAAAGAAGTGGAAAATTCTTGAATGGCCAAGTCAGTCACCTGATCTTAACCCAATTGAGCATGTATTTCACTTGTTGAAGACTAAACTTCAGACAGAAAGGCCCACAAACAAACAGCAACTGAAAGCCGCTGCAGTAAAGACCTGGCAGAGCATTAAAAAGGAGGAAACCCAACATCTGGTGATGCCCATGAGTTCAAGGCTTCTGGCTGTCATTGCCAGCAAAGGGTTTTCAACCAAGTATTAGAAATGAACATTTGATTTCCAGTTATTTAATTTGTCCAATTACTTTTGAGCCCCTGAAATGAAGGGATTGTGTTAAAAAAATACTTTAGTTGTCTCACATTTTTATGCAATCTTTTTGTTCACCCCAATGAATTAAAGCTGAAAGTCTACACTTCAACTGCATCTGAGTTGTTTAATTTAAAATTCATTGTGGTAATGTACAGAACCAAAATTAGAAAAACGTTGTCTCTGTCCAAATATTTATGGACCTAACTGTAAATGGTTGTGAGACATGGATGCTATCCAGTGACCTGAGACAATGACTGGACTCCTTTAGTACTGTGTCTCTTTGGAGAATCCTTGTGTACCGTTGGTTTGACTTTATGTCGAATGAGCAGTTGCTCATGGAGTCCTGAGTGAGGCACGTTACCTGCATTGTGAGGGAGCATCAGTTATGGCACTACGGCCATATGCCGCATTTCCCCGAGGGTGATCCGGCTCGTAAGATCCTCATTGTTGGGGACCCGAGTGGCTGGACCAGGACAAGGGGTTGCCCACCTAACACCTGGCTGCAGCAGATAGAGGGTCAATTCAGGAGGGTGGGACTGGACTGCGTGTCTGCGTTGGGGGTTGCCAACCGGGATCCTGAGTTGTTTTGTCGTGTACCAGTGCATACTCCCCAACTTGACTTGACTTGACTGGTCATTTGACCTTATAATTGAACTGTCATTTACAAACTTAAAAAATCAATCCTATATTTTAAGGACTCTTTTTCTCTTGATTATATATCATTCTAATGTACAGTAAGTGTGCATTATTTATTTATCTTCCATATACTATTTATTCATTATTATTCTTATCTAAATTGTATTTTTTTATTACACTCTTGTTCTTTTCATTAGAACGTTAGAACAATTTAGATGAGAACAAAGTTCACCAGTCCTATCCACTTATTTCTTCTAAAAAAACATCAAGTCGAGTTTTAAATGTCCCTAATGTCTTATTGTCTACCACACTACTTGGTCGCTTATTCCAAGTGTCTAAGGTTCTCAGTGCAAAGAAAAACTTCCTAATATTTATGCAAAATTTACCCTTAACAAATTTCCAACTGTGTCCCCGTGTTCTTGATGAACTCATTTTAAAATAATGGTCTCAATCCACGGGACTAATTCCCTTTGTAATTATAAACACTTCAGTCAGGTCTCCTCTTAATCTTCTTTTGCTTAAACTGTAAAGGCCCAGCTCTTTAAATCTTTCTTCATAATTCATCCCCTGTAGCCCTAAATAAGCTCTGTCGCTCTTCTCTGGACCTTCTCTATTGCTGCTATGTCCTTTTTGTAGCCTGGAGGCCAAAAGATGAGGCCTCACCAGTGTGTTATAAAGTTTGAGCAGAACCTCCTGTGACTTGTACTCCACACATCAAGACGTTATATAACCTGACATTCTGTTTGTCTTCTTAATGGCTTCTGAACACAGTCTGGCAGCTGATAGCGTATAGTCCATAGTTCTCCTAAATCCTTCTTATAAGGTGTACTCTTTTTCAGACCTCCCATTGTGTATTCAAACCTAACATTTTTGCTCCCTGTTTGTTTTTCTTTGGAATGTAACTACTTCTTTGACATGCTGTAAAGCACTTTGAGCTATAGACTGCTTATGGAAATGTGCTATAGAAACAAATACAGGCCAGCGCAATGAATGTTTTGTTGGATGTTGGACTTTTTAGATGATGGCTTGGAGGAGCCAGTCTTCTATGAGGACTACATCTGCAGGAGATGGCAGATGATCCAGCACCTTGAGCTCAGGGTCACTGAACTGGAGCAGGCGTAGGCTGGCTTGTGTTGTATTAGAGAATCAGTGGACCAGGCCCAGGTGTTCTTTAGAGAGATAGTGTACATCCCTAATGTGGCATGAGAGGAGATTCCAGACCAGACAGGTAGAGATAGGTGGTTCATGGTCACAAGGTGCAAGGTAAAGGGTGCAGACTGTCCAGGGACATCAACCCCAGTGTCAAACCGCTTTCAGGTCCTTGTGTAGGTGGATGGTGTCCATAATGATTCTGAGGTTGGTAGGAAGAAATGAGTAACCGCAACGGGCTGCCTCAAAACTAGTTCCTGGATAGAGAGAGGTAGTGATAATTGGGGACTCAATCATTACGGGATTGAAGCACAGGTTTGCTCCAGAGATAGAGAGTTGCCTTCCATGTACACAGGTGGGAGATCTCCCTTTTAGGATGGATAGTCTTTTGGGCAGAGCGGAGGTGTAACCAGTTGTCATTGTCCACGTTGGATCAAATCGGATGTAAAAATGTTAGGTTTGAATACACAATGGGAGGTCTGAAAATCGAGATTCGACCTTATGAGAAGGATTTAGGAGTCATAGTGGACTCTAAGCTATCGATTTCCTGACAGTCTTCAGAAGATATTAAGAAGGCTAACAGAATTTCCGGTTATATAGTGCCTTGATGTATGGAGTACAAGTCACAGGGGGTTCTGCTCAAGCTCTATAACACACTGGTGAGGCCTCATCTGGGGTCCTGTGTGCAGTTTGGGTCTCCAGGCTAAAAAAAGGACATATCAGCACTAGAGAAGGTCCAGAGAAAAGCGACAGGGCTGATTCAGGGCTACAGGGGATGAGTTATGAGGAAAGATTAAAAGAGCTGAGACTTTACAGTTTAAGAAAAAGAAGATTAAGAGGAGACCTGACTGAGTGTTTAAAATTATGAAGGGAATTAGTCCAGTGGATTGAGAACCAGAAGTGACATCACTGATCTTTGTCGTTCTTCAGGTCTGAAGGCAAAAAGAGAGGAGAGGGATTAGGTGACAGCGCCAGCCTTTGACTTACAAGCAGACAAGCCCAGAAATTGTAAGGAAGTGACTAGAATTAAGAGCCAACACTTTCAGGACATGCAGTGTACGTCCATTACAGGAATGCACATGACCTTTGCTGTAATTTATGGTCATGTGTTCCTTGTGCCATCTACAGGACAGTGTGCAGAATGTCACTAAAAGAGGCGGTCAGTTTGAGAGCTTAAGTTTTTCTCTGCATTGCAATGGAAGGTGTGTGAATATTACAGAGAGAACCTCCTGCAAGCCATGGAAGAGGCAGGTTGGGGACATTTTACTTGATTCAGTTCAAGGGTGGATGTGTATTTTCCTTACTGTCTCATAAGAGGTACCATTCAGTTCGATGTGGATAAGGATTTTGTGCACAGAGGTGAGATGGAGGTGAGGCTGACTAGTGCATAGCCCACACTATAGTTTGGTGTATTTAGACTCTGGTAATGCTGTGTGTATTACACTCTGTTTACGGTGAGGCTGGGGATGCCGTAATACGCGCCTGCCTGCTTTTGTTTCTTTACATACTCTGTGCATAGTCTGTACAGTACATACAATAAGTTTCTAGGCTTTTTGAATATCGACTCAATCGTGCAAAAAAAAAAACATTTGTTGTATTTATGCCAGACCTGCACATTTCTGTCAGTTTCAAATAAGGTCACAGTATTCGGAAAAAAGGCGTTCATTTCTGAACAAGAAAGGTTTCTGCTGTCGTGTTCTGAATTTTTCTGTTTAGTGTGTTGTGCTAATCGCCAGTGTTTGTGTATTTGACTTCTCGTGTGCATTATGATGTGTAAAACTTCATTTTAATGGAACAGTGAACATTTCAGGTGGTTACATTTAATCTGACCTGCATGTTTAAGGTTGTGGTGGTTTTGAAATTGTGTTGACAGTTTTAGGGAAATGAGGAATTATTTCATGAATAGCATTTTAGATGTTCAAAAAAATCTCACAGTAAAGACGCTGGGGAGAAGCGCGTTAACTTGATCTTCAGGGTATTCTTCAACTTAGGTAACTGGGACTTTTGGAAAGAATTCTTTTTTTTCAGTAATTACTACTTTTTCTGTCATTTTTATCCATTTTCTTTTGACTCCTCTTGAAGCTGAAAAAAGCAGGCTTTTTGCACAGTAGAAATGAATCTGTAAACTCAGACAGGCACTTGGCATTACTCACCGGCGGTTTAAAATATCACCTAAGTGCTCCAATAATAAGCCCTCAGAGGAAATGTGACCAGCTCTCGGCTGCCAAGGCCAGCTTGTGCCTGTCTGCCTTTCACTTTAGTCATGGCGGTCACTCGATCACCTGCTGTTTCATAAGGTCTTTACAATCCCTCGATGGCCAGGATGAGGACAAATGCACTTGATTATTGACAATCAACTTGATAAGCAACTAAAGGAATCAATGATGGACGCCTCATTTGTGAACAATGCCTGAAAAACAGGAATATCGGGAGAAAAAAAAGTGGATAGTGAGATCCTGCAGGTTCAAAAAGCAATTCGGAAATCGGAGAACCAAGAGAACTATAACGAAACTGAGATCCAGTGCTGTAAATGAGATCTCATGTATTCACCCTGGACCTGTGTGACAGCAGACTTGGGGCAGTTACTCAAAGAAAGTGCTCCATTACCAGTTACTAATTACTTCTCTCTATTTGTAACAGGACTGCTTCACTCATGGCTTCCTCGAAAAACAAACCAATTACTAATTACTTTTATGTTACTCTTTAAATCTATGCAAAGGAGTCATCTTCCTCCTCTTCTTCTTTTCCCACTACTCTGTGGGGTTGATGTGCCTGATTGGCTTTCTCCATACAGTTCGGTCCTGCGCCTCCATCGCAGTCAAGCCCTTTTCCTCCTGATCTTCTTTTAGTTTATCCATCCACCTTCACTTTGGCATCCTTCACTTTCTCTTCCCCTAGACTTCCATTCCCATCACTCTCTTACCCACATATTCATTGTCTCCTCATCACATGTCATCACATGCATTGAGGCATTTATCTCTAGTAGGATTGACTACTGCAATGCGGTGTTCACTGGCTGTTCAAACAGTTCTTTATACAGCCTCCGGTTAATCCAAAATGCGACTGCAAGAATTATTACAAGAACAAGAAAATATGAACACATAACTCCAGTTCTTAAATCCTTACACTGGCTCCTGGTTAAGTTTAGGGCATTTTTCAAAATCCTCCTTTTAACATATAAAGCATTAAATGGCTAAGGTCCGGCTTACTTGTCTGAACTTATCATGACTTACAAACCTGAGTGCACATTAAGATCTCAAGATGTCGGTCTGCTTATGATTCCAAGGATTAATAAAATAACAGCGGGAGGTCGAGCTTTTAGTTACAGGGCCCCTAAACTGTGGAATGGTCTTCCTGCTTCTATAAGAGATGCCCCTTCGGTTTCAGCTTTTAAATCCCAGCTGAAGACTCACTACTTCAGTTTAGCACACCCTGACTAGAGCTGCTGATTAACTGTACAGACTGCATCTCTGTTGTCAGTCATTAGCACTGAAACATAAGTAACATGATAGTTATAATTGGATACTAACCCTCACCTATTCTGTTTCTGTTCTCGGTACTCAAATGTGGCACTTGGTGCCACGGCCCACCTGCCAAGTTGTTTGCCTGCCTATGGTAAAGTCATCCCTGATGGAGGATCACAGGAATCATGGGAAAGAGGGGTCCTTTCATCGGATTGGCTGGCCGGGCACTGATTCAGCTGTGGAATGGCCAAATGGGGGAGGCAGCTTGATGGATGAAGTCTGCAGGACTCTAAAAATATCCAAATCATATTATGTGATATCATCTACTGTTAAATTCTACTCCGTACTTCTAAACTTTTTATGTTTATGCTGTATTGAGGATTTCTTCTGTTCTGTGTATTGAATTGTATTCACCTCCTTCTTTTGACACCCACTGCACGCCCAACCTACCTGGAGAGGGGTCTCTCTTTAAACTGCCTTTCCCAAAGTTTTTTCCATTTTTTCCCTACAAGGGTTTTTTTGGGAGTTTATTCTTGTCTTCTTAGAGAGTCAAGGCTGGGGGGCTGTCAAGAGGCAGGGACTGTTAAAGCCCATTGTGGCACTTCCTGTGTGATTTTGGGCTATACAAAAATAAACTGTATTGTATTGTATTGTATGTTCATATCACTTCAGCCAAATTTCCTGTATTCTCTAATTGTCTGATTCTCTCATTTTTTATTCTGTCCATCTTTAAAACTCCACACATTCATCTCAATATTCTCATTTCTGTCACATCTAATTTCTTCTCCTGGGCTCCCTTTACTGTCCATGTCTTAGTGCCATACATAAACATCTGCTAATGAGTATCAATTAGAAAGAATATTAGTGACACAATTGTCATGAATCGATGTATACTGTGAAAGAATCAGTCTCAACACATGAAAAGGTTTGGGGGTGCCACCCATATATTGCCCCTGGCTGCAAAAGAGTATTTGAAATACGCAGTGAAGTGCACTGGTTGAGTTCTCAAGCTGAACTGATTGACCGATGAAAAGATGGTGGCTTTAAAAGCCAAAAACCAGAAGTGACTTCATCTAGGACCAGAAGCGGAAGTGACGTTGTTCTTGGCGCCAGAGCCGGAAGTGACATCATCAAATGTTGAATCAGATATGATTTCTTGTATTTGGCCTGCAGAGATAACAGAAGTAGGTTTATCATACCCTGCCACCCCCTGGCCTGGCAGGTATTACCTTCACTCGGTCCACTAAGCTTCCTCCTAATCACACGTGTGTGACAATACATAATACACAACAAAAAAGCCTTAGCTAATACATTACTGTATTTCATATAACAAATTACAACCATTCAGAGACAAAGCAATAAAAATCAATTCAATGAACCAAGTCCATATCAGCAATCCCAAAGGAGAAGCAAAACCACAGATGTACAGTCATAATATGTTGTGAAAGGCTGCAGTAGACCCCACAATTCACATCAAAGCCTGGTCGACGCGTTTCGTACAAAGAACTCTTTCTTCAGGGCTATCAAAGGCTTCCTAACCCTGTAGGGGATACAGCTACACGTAATCATCGTAAATGCAGAAAGCAAAACTGGAGTGATAAGTAGAATACTCAATACTTTAAATGATTTCAAAATATATAAGTGACAATCCAAGATATTTAATGTAGATCTTGCCTTAAAAAATGTAAATAACAGTCAAAATATTGGGCATGTGTGACTGTAAGTGGAAAAAAAACTACAATATTGATAAGGATAATACCACTACCAGGACTGGCTCAAGGATCCGTGGTGGGTACTGGGTGAGTGGACTCTCCCCTTTGGAGATCTACCAGGACTGGCTCAAGGGTACATGGTGGGTACTGGGTGAGTGGACTCTCCCCTTTGGAGATCTACCAGGGACTGCCTCAAGGGTATGTGATGGGTACTGGGTGAGTGGACTCTCCCCCTTGGAGATCTAGCAGGGACTGGCTCAAGAGTACGTGGTGGGTACTGGGTGAGTGGATTCTGCCCCTTGGAGATCTACCATGGACTGTTTTAAGGGTATGTGGTGGGTACTGGGTGAGTCGACTCTCCCCCATGGAGATCAGAGTGTGTTCTTATTTGTATTTAATGTCAAAGAGCGTTGGGCCTTGGAGTTTGGAAAGAGTTCATTTTTATATTTTAACCCAAGGTCACTTACTATTTACACAAACAACTCAATTTTCGAGGGAACACTGAAGTGATGTGATGGAAAACTGAAATGCATGTTGGGGTACGGCGCTACATTTTACAATATTTACTTCACTTATAGCATTTTCATTTGATTGGATATCGAAGATTTTCCTGCCCCTGTCAATCTAATTGCTTTGAGTTCTTAAATCAGGAGACTGTGCATGACAGTGGACAAAAATATGAAACATAGCCTTCATACCGTAGCAACCCATGGAACCAGATCTGAGTCAGACATGCTCCTCACTTGCCGTGGACCACCCAAGGGAGCCAGAATACCTGGAGAATCTGTCTATAAAGTAGCCCTGTTAATGGCATTGGGGTATGGCACAGACACATCACTTAGAGAGCACTTGTGATGTGCCTCCTGGCTGCTGAAGCCCATTGACCCTGATGTGTGATGTGATCCCAACACAAGTCTAAGACAAGTGAAAAGTATCATGACATTAAATCTAGTTTTTCCTTACTGTAAGAATTATTGCCTTATCCAAATAATTGTATTTATGATTATTTACCTCACTTTAAGAAATATTCTAAACTAAATTTTGCTTACCCCTTTGGCAGATTTGCGAAATACAAGCAAAACAAGTTTCAAGCTGTTTTCTGTTTTAGTTTTTGCATATGCATTCTTTGCAGTGTAGCCTTAGGTCAGCTCCCCAGAGCTGGGAGATAGTGTGTTCATCCAGATAGTGTGGCATATGGGTTGCCACTGACCCCGGGTAAGCAGAATGAGGAGAAGTCAGACAAAAGCAGAAAGCAGTTGGGAGCAGGTGGCATGGCAGAAGCATTTGCCAAAAATGCCAATGGTCTTTTTTAGGGCCACTTATCCGTAATCTGTGTAAAGAGGCTAATTCCATTCCTCCATCTCTTGTATCATCATATTGTAATGATTATTATTATAATAATTATTGTAATATATTGTATTATTCCATCTCCATCTCTTGGATCATCAGGACCTGATCCACCATATAGGCAAACTAAGTGGTTGACTAGCGCAGCAAAATTTAGTGTGGAGTGTATTTTTTTTTGTCCCCCTAATCTTCAATCTTTCATGCATCCATGATTGGCATGAAACTCCAAGAGGGGCCCCCACTCACCCACTTTATGATCTGACATCCATTTACGACTCTTCAAGGGGACTCTAACTCCATTCTGCGATAGGAATTGTTGTGTGAGACATGCGCAAAACATCTGTGTGCAACTCTTATGAAATGGCCCTAAGGGGCAATCTCCATTCTCCGACCCGATCTTCATTCATTTATGCATTTGCTACTTGCGTGAAACTCCAAGGGGGACAAGCTCTTCAATCTGTAATAATATGTATAGCAATTGACTTCAAGACCACGTGGTTTGGGTATGGCATTTTCACTTTTGCCTAGGGCAGCAAAAAAAGCTTGTGCTGGCATTGGTTACAAAACTTACAATAGTCTCTTCACTCTGGGATCTTTAAACTAGAATGAAATTTGCTCCATTAAACAGCTTGCAGACTGAAGCACTTAAGAATAGCATGGGACCAAGGACTTACAGTATTACTATGGGAAAGCAGCACTTACTGTCCGGACAAAGACGAAGCGGAGCCACCTGATTGAAAGCAAACTCACTAGAAGCATTCTTTCTCTTCTCCAGCTATCTAGGGAGTGATATTCAAGAGCAATGTGGTGTGCCACGAAGGACTGGCATTTTCCGCAGCAGAAGGTGATGGCAAGGAGCAACCTGTGGGTGGATGACAGGAGCTGCACGAAGGGGCGGAAGTATCATGTGTGATGGAGCGGACGTGATGAATCACTTGTGGGAAAAGGCATCATGAAGAGGTAGCCATGTGTGCGTGCAGAAGAGGACAATTAAGGTGAAGTGAGGTGTAACCTGTCCTGGTATTTAGCAGCATATTTGTTACTTTTGGTGACATTTTCTGTGACTGTTACACAGGGGCAGTTGGGATTATCAATCTGCTTGTTCTGTGTTCTGATGTTACATACTAAATAGTGTGCCATTGCTACTGTCTGCCAGCTCCAGAGTCTTATGTTATAAGTTACCTGTGTGGAATTTGCATGTTCTCCTCGTGACCCTCTGTTTTTAATCTCACATCTTAGGGACTTGTGTTAGATTGATTTGTGATTCTAACAGGAGTGTATATGAGTGTGTCCTGTGACTTCTTGCTCCCAGTGTTGTCAGGATACAATCCCACCACATGGTTTGGATAAACAGTTTGGAAAATGGAAAGGTCAATGAATGGTTTATTTGCTCCAAAAGATGATATGTGACCATGCTGTGTGTGTTAGATGCCTCACTTGTATATCACATTTCATGTTTCACTGAATCTCTGAGTCATTTCTCAGAGATAAGAAGTTAACATAACCATTGAGTTATCCTCTTTAATAAAACCCCTGTGTGCGTCCAGGTGTCCGTTTGTGTGTGTCTTTTGGTGAAGTGCGTATGCGCGAAGCTCGGTGCGACACGCACGACCGGCATCGTGGACGCACACACACTGGAAGCTGGGCACACAGTGAATGGCGTAGCCGCAAATAAAGGACAGCATTGCTGAGGAGAGTGCTGATTGGGTAGTCGCAGCCGCGCCCACAAAATCCATTGCTGGGGAGACGCCACACATACTGCCCTGTGCATGTTTACTAACTATCTACTAACAACATGCCACCCAAAAAAAAAGGACACGTCAAGTAGGACAAAAGACACAGACACTCAAATCGTATATAAGCAACATCTCCTGGAAGAACAGTCAGCTCAGCAAGTAAACATCAACAAAAGAAAAATACGAGCAAATAGATCAATTGCAAAAAAGAAAATGAGTGTCAAAATATTGATTTGGCTCTATCCTCTACTAATTTACCCCTTACCATAAGAAGGCGACAATTTCCAGTTACATTAGCCTTTGCCATAACAATTAATGAAGCTCAAGGGCAAACCTTAGAAAAAGTTGCCATTTACTTGCCAGAACCAGTATTTAGCCACGGTCAGTTATATGTTGTATTATCAAGAGTTAGAAGTTTTACAGATGTTGTTGTCAACGTTGTAGATGGGCCTGAACAAGAGTGTTTACAAAAAATGTTATCTATAATGAAATTTTATTGAAATATTTCCTGAGGTACAAAAATAAAAACATTTTCCTAAATATCTTCTTCAGATATTGTGTATTACAGATTGTTATAAAGTTTTACACTAAGGCAATATTGATTATACTTACTGTGTTGTCATATACGTTTCTATTTTATTTTTAATATTATTTTACTTTAGGCTTCTTGCAAAAATATTTTTAACAAAAAAATTAAGACAACAAACAGAATGAGGTCAAGGTCCCTTGCCATTTAATAGAGACTGTTCCTAATAATGTTTATGCAATACTGTTCTAGCGCCCGTTATTGTGACGGGCTTAATGTCTAGTAAATTTATATTTATTTACTGAACAGAACTCCTGCATATCACTATATAGGCAGAATGTGTACATGTTGAGTGATTCCATCATACACCTGAGTTTCAAAAGGGTAAAACCTGATTGCTGGGAAGTGAAGCCTACTGGTAGAAAGCTTGGACTATAAATCACAATGATCCTCTTTCTGTGCCCACTACTTACACATTTGATGACCCTGATCGGTGGCCACTCAAGGACACTCAGTGTCTTGTCTCACAGCCACTGCAGAGTTGTCCTGGCTGTACGCTTTGGACTGTTGTTGTGCTGAAAGGTGAAGAGCTGCTCCAGTCTGAGGTTTTCTACAGTTGTGGCAAAAGTTTTGAGAACGACACAAGTATTGGTTTCCACAAACTTTTTTGCTTCAGTGTTTTTAAATCTTTTTGTCAGATGTTCTTATGGCATACTGAAGTAGAATTACAAGCATTTCATAAGTTTCAAAGGCTCTTATTGACAATGACATTACGTTTATGCAAAGAGTCAATATTTGCAGTGTTGGACCTTCTTTCTTTTTCGAGACCTCTGCTATTCACCCTGGCATGCTGTCAATCAGCTTCTGGGCCAAATCCTGGCTGATGGCAACCCATTCTTGTATAATCAATGCTTGGAGTTTGTCAGAATTTGTGGGTTTTTATTTGTCCACCTACCTCTTGAAGAATGACCACACGTTCTCAATTTGGATTAAGGTCTGGGGAGTTTCCTGGTCATGGACACAAAATTCTGATGTTTTGTTCCCTGAGCCACTTAGTCATTACTTTTGCCTTATGGCCCGGTGCGCAAATCATGCTGGTATTGTTGGTGACCAAACTGTTCTTGGATGGCTGGGATAAGTTGCTCTTGGAGGATGTTTTGGTTCCATTCTTTACCATTCTGTACACTCTGGACCAGGTTTTCTTCATGGACCTCTCTGTTTTTGGATATGTTCAAGCCAAGAATGATACGTGAGAAACTGTAATAAGGAAAATCTGTAAAGCAAATTAACTTTGGAAGAGTGCCCACTATTGGGGGTGGAAATGGGGTGTTATGGGGGCTGCTATAGAAAAGAAAAGTCTGGTTGGGTTATCAGTCTACTGATTTGATATCTTTGGTAAGTGTTTGGTCGTATAAGGTCCTTTGTCATAATTTTTTTCCCCCTTTTGCAGTCCTGCACATCCCCCTTATTCTTAAATATCGGCACCAGTAAACTTCTTCTCCACTCCTCAGGCATCCTCTCACTTTCCAAGATTCCTTTAAACAACCTGGTTAAAAACTCCACTGCCATCTCTCCTAAACTCCTCCATGCTTCCACAGGTATGTCATCTGGACCAACGGCCTTTCCATTTCTCATCCTCTTCATAGCTGTCCTTACTTCCTCCTTGGTAATCCGTTGCACTTCCTGATTCACTATCTCCACATCATCCAACCTCTTCTCTCTTTCGTTCTCTTCATTCATCAGCCTCTCAAAGTACTCTTTCCATCTGCTCAACGCACTCTTCTCGCTTGTGAGTACAATTCCATCTTTATCCTTTATCACCCTAACCTGCTGCACATCTTTCCCAGCTCGGTCCCTCTGTCTAGCCCACCAGTCCTTTTCTCCCTCCTTAGTGTCCAACCTCTCATACAACTCATCATACGCCTTTTCTTTAGCCTTCAGCACCTCTCTCTTCACCTTGCGCCTTATCTCTTTGTAATCTTGTCTACTTTCTGCATGTCTCTGATTATCACACTTCTTCTTCACCAAAATCTTCCTCTGTATACTCTCCTGTACTTCCCCATTCCACCACCAGGTTTCCTTTTCCTCCTTCCTCTTTCCAGATGTCACGCCAAGCACCCTTCTTGCTGTCACCCTTACTACATCTGCTGTAGTTTCCCAGCTGTCTGGTAACTCCTCACTGCCACCCAGTGCCTGTCTCACCTCCTTCCTAAACTCAACCTTAAAGTCTTCCTTTTTCAACTTCCACCATTTGATCCTTGGCTCTGCACTCACTCTCTTCCTCTTCTTGATCTCCAACGTCATCCTACAGACCACCATCCTATGCTGCTTAACTACACTTTCCCCTGCCACCACTTTGCAGTCTTCAATCTCCTTCAGGTCAGCTCTTCTGCATAGGATGTAATCTACCTGTGTGCATCTTCCTCCACTCTTGTACATCACCTTGTGTTCCTCCCTCTTCTTAAAATATGTATTCACCACAGCCATGTCCATCCTTTTGGCAAAATCCACTATCCTCTGACCTTCTTCATTCCTCTCCTTGACACCATACCTACCCATCACCTCCTCGTCTCCTCTGTTCCCTTCACCAACATGCCCATTGAAATTCGCTCCAGTCACCACTTTCTGTCCCTTCGGTACACTGTTCATCACTTCATCCAACTCACTCCAAAAACCTTCTTTTTCACCCCATTACACACCCAACTTGCGGGGCATCTGCACTAACACAGTGGTTCTCAACCTATGGGGCGGGCCCCCCTAGTGGGGCGCGAAGATGTGAAAAAAATAAAACAAGAATCAAAAATATGAAAAAAAAACATCTATTGAAACCAAAACAAATTAAGTTAAACTACATTCTGATACTAGAACAATAAATATAGTCAAGTCAAGTCAACTTTATTTATAAAGCACTTTACATACAACAGCCGCTGACCAAAGTGCTGTACATAAACTAAATAAATTTAAACAAAACAAAGTAATAACTCAATCAATAAAATACAATACTATCTAATTACAACGTAATAAAAACAACTAAACAACTAAACAGAGTTAAAACAAATAACATCAACTGCTCACACAGAATCAAACGCCAACCCAAAAAGATAGGTCTTAAGAGCAGACTTAAAAATGGACAATGAGGAGGCCTGTCTAATGTGGATCGGCAATGAATTCCAGAGCCTTGGAGCCACAACGGAAAAAGCCCTATCAGCTTTCGCTGAGTCCTAGGCACATCCAGAAACAGCTGACCAGTTGATCTGAGTAAGCGAAAAGGAGAGTGCATATGCAGCAGCTCAGCGAGGTAGGGCGGAGCACGGCCATTTAAAGACTTAAAAACAAATAAACGAATCTTAAAATGAACTCTAAACTGAACAGGCAGCCAGTGCAGTGAGGATAATACAGGTGTAATATGCTCATTTTTTCGCGTGCCAGTTAAAAGACGTGCAGCTGGAGCCGAGACAGGGTAGACTGGCTAACACCAACATACAATGAATTACAATAGTCCAGTCGAGTTGTAGTAAAGGCATGGATTACTGTTGTGAATTGATTTTTATAAAGAATGTTTTTTATCTTTGCCAAACGTCTCAGCTGAAAAAAACAAGATTTCACCACCGCACTGATCTGACCGACCAGTCTAAAGTCCTCATCTATCCTAAAACCCAAATTTGTAATAACAGGCATACCATATTGTGCTAGGGGACCCAAATCCACAGGAGCAAAAGTAGAAATAGACCCACTGGTACCTCCAGGACCAAAAACTATAACCTCTGTCTTATTTTCATTCAAATTTAAGGAGTTCACTGCCATCCAGGCTTTCACCTCTTCTAGGCACATAACCAAAATTTGTAGGGAATAAGCATCCTTACGTTTGAGGGGTACATAAACCTGAGTATCGTCTGCATAACAATGGAAAGCAATTTTATGCTTTCTAAAAATAGAGCCAAGAGGCAGGAGATACAAAGAAAATAGCAAAGGACCAAGTATGGAGGCTTGCGGAAGCCCACATGATAGTGAAGCAGAGGAAGAGCTAAATTCATCTAGCCTCACTGAAAAAGTTCTTCTAGTCAAGTAAGACTTAAACCACGCTAAGGCAGTACCACGAATGCCCACACAATGCTCCAAATGAGATGATAAAAGACTATGATCTATAGTATCAAAAGCAGCTGTTAAATCAAGCAGAACTAAAACCACATAATCCCCTGAGTCTGTGGCCAGAAAGATGTCATTAAAAACCTTCAGTAATGCGGTTTCAGTGCTGTGAAACGGCTTAAAACCGGATTGAAACACTTCAAGCACATCCCTTTCATCTAAAAAAGCTTTCAGTTGAATATATACACTTCTCTCCAAAACTTTGGACAAAATGGAAGCTTAGAAATTGGTGTAAAATTAGATAGCACAGTGGGATCTAGATTTGGTTTTTTAATCAATGGTTGCACTATGGCAAAGGCTGAGGAAAGGCTGCTATTAATAATAGCAAGAACAAATGGCCCTAAAACAGAAATAATCTCTTTAAAAAGAGAAGGTGGAACAACATCAAAAGGAGAACCTGAGGGCTTCAATTGACCAACAATCTCAAATAAAGAAGATAGGGTCATCGGCTCAAACTGATGAAAAACAGCAGAGCCGGAAAAAACAGTTAAAGGGTCATAAGCAGTGAAAGGTATATGAGCCCTAACAGTATTCACCTTATCCACAAAAAAGTGCAAACATTTCTCACATGTCTCAAAAGAAGGTTCCATACAGGCATTCTGTGACACATTTAAAACCCCATCTATAATGTCAAATAACACACGAGGTTTATGACAGTTTGACAAAATAATATTTGACACGTACGCTCTTTTAGCATCTTTCACAATGCACTGATAACGACGCCAACAATCTTTCAGTACTTGAAACGATACATGCAAATTATCCTTTCTTCATTTACGCTCAGCTTTTCGACACTCGCGTCTGACAGCGCAAGTTGTGTCGTTCAGCCAGGGCTCAGATTTCATTTTAGGCTGTCTGGAGTTAGATAAATGTCGATAAAAATTAAGTAGGTATAATAAAATATGCATCTACATTTCAAAAAATGTTAGGTGGGGCACGATTAAAACTGTTATGGAAACTCGGGTCGCAAATACTTAAAGGTTGAGAAACGCTGACCTAACAACATTCACCATCACACCTCCAATTTCCAGCTTCATAATCATTACTCTGCCTGGCACTCTTTTCACCTCCAAAACACTCTTGACATGCTGTTCCTTCAGAATAACCCTACTCCATTTCTCCTCCCATCCACACCATGATAAAACAATTTGAATCCCCCTTCAATCCACCTGGCCTTACTCCCCTTCCATTTAGTCTCTTGCACACACAATATATCAACCTTCCTTCTCTCCATCATATCTGCTAACTCTCTCCCCTTACCAGTCACACTGCCAACATTCAAAGTTCCTACTCTCAGTTCCACTCTCTTTACTTTCCTCCTCTCCTCCTGCCTCCGGACACGTCTCCCCCCTCTTCTTCTCCTTCTTCTTCTTTGACCAACAGTAGCCCAATTTCCCCCAGCATCCTGGTGGGTAATAGTACTGGTGGAGGTCGTTATTAACCCGGGGCTCGACCAATCCGGTATGGAAATTTGTATTGTTGTCCGCATATTGATTTGGTAAAATTTTACACCGGATGCCCATCCTGACGTAATCCTCCCTATTTATTCGGGCTTGGGACTGGCGCAAAGAAACACATTGGTTTGTACATCCCATGTGGTTGGGTTGTGAAACTGGAAAATATAAAGGAAGAATTAAAATGGGCAAAATGACACCAACACTGGACAGAAGATGACTAGCAGAGTGTATTATGGTCAGCATACTGGAGTCGTCTTCTCTCTGTTATAGGAGACACTGGTGTGTATTTAACGAAGAAGCCAACTGAGGACCTGTGAGGTGTTTGTTTCTCACCCTCCACACTGATGTTCGTATCCCCCTGTGCAGTTGCCCATCTGGGTCTTCTTCTTTTTCTGTCCTTGTCAAATTCATTTCGCCTGCTCCTCTCTAGACAGTAAAAGACATCTCTGTATGAAATCTTCAATTTTTTTGGTAAATCTGTCACATGGAATAGCAATTGACTGGCATGTATCATGTTTCTCCAGAAAGCTGTGTCAATGTGTGAACCCAGAACTGAACTTTGGGAATACCAGAACCTTGCAGACCAAGGAAAGCCAATGTCCTTGCTTTATTGAACAGAATAACCAGCTTCAGCAGTGCTAATGCATTTGCAAAGGTTTCTCTAATAACCAATTAGCCTTTAAATGACTAATTAAGGCACACTGAAGGAATGGCTGCTGAAAATGGGTGAATAATATGTGAATAATGTATCATATGTGAATAATAAATTAAAAATCATAAGTCTCATGCAGTTATAGGCTTTAGAAAAACTAGGAATGTCTTAGCTATATTTTTAAATCAATTTAATGTTATCTTGTGTAAGAGACGGCTGGCAACTCAACCCGGCTGGGATGCCTCTGGGATGGAAGGATGGGGGAAGGCAGCTTTTTAAGGACACTGCCTCCCCCAAAATGCTATATGGCAGCTCTCCTGGACTGCAGCGGTGCCCCAAATATCCACAGGGCAATATGGAAAATATAGTTTAACTAGCAAAATACCCGCACTTCGCAGCGAAGAAGTAGTGTGTTAAAGAAGTTATGAAAAAGAAAAGGAAACATTTTAAAAATAACGTAACATGATTGTCAATGTAATTGTTTTGTTACTGTTATGAGTGTTGCTGTCATATATATATATATATATATATATATATATATACACACACAGACACACACACATATAAACATATATACATATACACATATCTACACATATACATATCTATTGTAAGATATGGCCGGCTATGTACCCCGGCCAATACCTCCAGGCCGCCAGATGGAGCCCTCCTTGCAGCGTAGAGGTGCCCTACTGGATACCATGGGGGCCGCCAGGAGTCGCTGCAGGGAGGCCCAGGGACTATTTTCCCTACACTCCGGAAGTACGTCCCACTCACATGGACAGAAGAAATGACGTGCTTCCGGGATGAAGAAAAAGAGAAGTTTTACCTGACCCGGAAGTGATAGAAAGTCACATGGACTGAGGGACAAACACTTCCGGGTCAAGGAGTACAAAGGGCCATGGGAAATCCCAGACGGACGAGCTGAGTTGGGAGGCAGGGTGGCTAAGCGTCTGGGAGTTTGGAGGATTTGTTATTATTGTATTTGTGATTATTATTGGAGAATTGTGGTGGAGAGTGTGCTTTGTGCACATTATTGATATAATAAATATCATTAGTGGACTTTTACCTAGTGTCTGACGTGGTGTCTGAGGGTACAAGGGTGCAAGAAGCATCTTATTCTATTACACTATATATATACATATACACATCAACATATATATACACATACATATACATACATACATACACACACATATATATATATATATATATATATATATATATATATATATACACATACATACATAAATACATATATATCTACATACTGTATATATATACTGTATATAGCAAAATCCCCACGTATACCACGTTGTCAGTTCAGCGCTCCGGTTGTAATATGACCAAGCTGTGCACTGAGATTACTTTTGAGAATACAACGTATAGTTTTGTCCAGGAGAAAAGCAATGTTGCCTCAAATCAATGGCAACTTTTTGTAGGGTCTGTCCCTGAGACTTATTAAATGTCATCGCGAAGCAGAGCCATACCGGAAATATAAGGCATTTCAATTGAAATGGGAGATCAGAGGGTATAATGGTGATGCGAGGAATACATTCAGAGTGTGGCACTCTGCTGTTTTTTTGTGAAGCAGCCTTTACACAGCTTCTCCGCTGCTTTATAAACGAACGACATATAAAGCCATCCTCTTTCCTTGCTTTGCCAAGGAAGCTGCATTTTTATTTAATCCACGGGTTCTCTGCCGTTTTATTGTTTGTTTATTACGATTATTATAGTTCTCTTTATATATCACGTTGTCAGTTCAGCACTCTGGTTGTAATATGACGAAGCTGCGCGAGTTCACTCTTGAGAATGCAACGTATAGTTGTCTAGGAGAAAAGCAATCTTGCCTGAAATCAATGGCAACCTTTTGTTGGGTCTGTCCCTGAGACTTCTTTCTTCTCATCGCGAAGCAGAGCCTTACTGGAAATTGGAGGCATCTGAATTGAAATGGGAGATCAGAGGGTGTAAAGGGGACGCGAGGAATACATTGAGTGTGGAGAAACTCTAGAGACAGCGTGTGTATTAACTTGTGGATTTTTACTGCAAGTATTTGGTGGCAGCATGACAAAGTTGCTTCCGCAAGACCGCGTTAGCTGTGGAGCTCAGCTGGGAGCACATTCTTTTCCCACCTTGTCAATTGTGTAATGCGTTTTTTGAACAGGTTTGATGCATGGAAGTGATCACTCGTACTGCGGTCAGTCAGTTCACGTGAGCTGCTCTCTTGTGTGATGTCCACGGCTTTATTTAATGTTAGGTAAGGCCCGGCACTTACAAGTTTCTTGCGACAGCAATTTTAACTCCGTTACAAAGTGATCCAAAGTCTCGTTTATACCTCGTGTCTTCTCATTAAACTTGTATCTGGCGAATAAAATATTCAGCATTTTTCTTCAGCGCTTTAGGAGCTCTTCCTTCTTTTCCACGTACTGCGGTCACAGTCAGTTCACGTGATTACGTGGGAGGCGTGATGATGTCACATGCAGCTCCGCCCCCACGTCCATCGAGCTAACATCCATTACAGTATATGGAGAATAATAGGTTACAGTTATGACCATTTACGCGTAGAATTTCGAAATGAAACCTGCCCAACTTTTGTAAGTAAGCTGTAAGGAATGAGCCTGCCAAATTTCAGCCTTCTACCTACACGGGAAGTTGGAGAATTAGTGATGAGTGAGTGAGTGAGTCAGTAGTGAGTGAGGGCTTTGCCTTTTATTAGTACAGATACCACCGCCCTGCTGGGTACTGTGGGTTCCGCCAGGGGACACTGTGAGAGAACCGGAGGAGTCGTATCTCATGCATAGCCAGGAAGTACTCCCAAGTCACATGGACGGAAGCTCTGAAGTACTTCTGGGCTGAAGAAAATTCAAGTTCTCTGTCTGACCTGGAAGTGCTGGCAAGTCATGTGGACAGAACGACAGAAGCACTTCTGGGTCAAGGACTATATAAAGGGCTGCTGTGAACCCAGCAAGCGAGCCAGAGTCAGATGGAGGTGGACAAAGTTTGCTGGAAGGTGTGGAGGGGATATATAGAGAGAATTGTGTTTATTGTTTGATTATTTGCCTGGTTATTGGTGGCTGTGGTGCTTGAAGGGCACTATTTAAAGAAGAAAATAATTAAAAGAAATGTCTTCGTGCTTGTACCTGGTGTCAATGTCTGCGTGTTAGGTTAGAGGAGTAACAGTGCCCTCTAGTGTTACAATTGATACAAAAAGTACCAATTTTTATGGAAATATTACAATTTCTAGGTGATTTTGTATTGGATTCATGGATATTGAATTACTTTGAGACGGGTCCAGTGGCAGTGCCCACTAGTGTCATCACAGTTCACTTCACCTCCTTGCGGCCTCTGAGCTGGGAGTACAGGGAGAGATGATGAGAAAAGAGATGAGGAACTCGAGATACCTCAGCACTCAGTGCCTTCTTCTCTTGTAAATGTTATATTCATTAATGTATGCGTCTCCTTCTTTCCCAGCTTTTCAAAATGAATTGAATAATTATTTCTTTGCCTTAAAGAATGGCAAAAACAAACTGCTAGAAGATTGCTAAATGTAATCATGGAATACGGCTTAATGGATATTTCACAGTTCCATTACACCCGTGTAATTTACAGTGCTTATATTTTATGACTTTCAATTCTTTGCTATTTAAAATTAATTGTATATTCTTTTTTTTCAATTATTCCTGATTCTTTATTATTGATAATAACATTGTTAATTCATTTGAGAAATTTACTTTATTGGTTGTATCATACAAAAAGATTTAAAGATAAATACCAACAACAATATTTGTTTCTATAGCAAATTTCCATACACAGGATGTAAGTCAAAGTGCTGTACTAGATGTCAAAGAAAAAGTTAGAAGGAAAGAAAAACAGGTTACTGTAAATAAGGCAAGATTAATAATGAATATGTAAGAAAAAATAAATCAATGCAGGCTTATATAACATAAACACAGAATTAGTAGAAAATCAGAGTCTAATATCTAATATCGTATTCTAAAAGATGATACGTTCAGATTTGTAGGAGTACAGAGAGCGGGGGCTTGGGAACATCAGCTGATAGCACGTTTCTGCACCCACCACACGACGAGCCACCAGGATTGGGATCCGAGTGCTGCCAGTGACACTGGAAAGTGGGAGGATTTTTACAGTGGCTGGAATGTCAATTCTGCCTCTGAGCCCCAAGTTTACCCTGTAAGCTGGAGGACCTGCCTGCAGGGCTGGATGCAGATTAACGTCATACCCAGGATGAAGCAATCGCAGGTTAAGGGTCTTACTTAAGGGCCCACCGGAGTAGAGTCACTTCTGGCATTTACAGGGTTCAAATTGGCAACCGTCTGATGGCTGGTGAAGGTCCTTAGCCTCAGAGCCACCACTCTGCCTGTAGGACTACAAAACAGAAACTCCAGTTAAGCAGAGGTTCAAGACCATAAGACCACCCAGCCCATGCTGGACATTGACCTATCATAAATGTCCGTAAGTGGCTTTTTCTTGTTTCCAGGTTTGTCCCAGAGTGGTTTTTCATGGTCAACTGGGGCACCCGTCTTCATTCGAGCATCGCTGTGCCTTGATCAGATGGTGGTGGTTCAGAACACCACAGAAGAACTGGCAATGAAAGTAGAGAAAAGTAGAAATTAGTAAAGATGGCAAATAACTCCAAGAATGGATATTCTATTAGGAGTTTTTTAAAACTAGGGGGCTTTACCCTCTGCTCGATTCGCTCAACCAACACTACGCGCCAACTACCTCACGTCTATGCTGCTCGCATTGTGGAGAGGTGGGCTGAACACACCCCAAGGAAACCCGATCGCACCTCCCACACCCCCTCTTAAACGGTGTTACAATGGGAAACAAATAGTTTTTATTTTTTACCTCCTCTTTGCTCGATCAGCTGCTGGCTCGCGCGGCGCACTTCTGTCATATCACCTATGTCCATATATTCAATCTCTTTTCACTTTTACCTTTTCATCAATATATTGCATTGAATTTTGATTCCATGCTAGCATCGTGACAACACAATGTATAACTGGCCGTGAGTGAATATCATTTCTTTCTCTCTACAAGAAATGTGTCTGATATAACCTCGCAGGACTTTTCCAAATCTCTTTGCATAAGCTCTTGTCGTCTCGCGGGAGGTGAAAGTGTCTCTGAGACAATCATGTCTCGTCTCTTTCCAAGATTTATATTTTATAATAGAAAGATGAGTCATGGTTGGCACGGTGGCGCAGTGGGTAGCGCTGCTGCCTCACAGTTAGGAGACCTGGGTTCGCTTCCCAGGTCCTCCCTGTGTGGAGTTTGCATGTTCTCCCCATGTCTGCATGGGTTTCCTCTGGGTGCTCCAGTTTTCTCCCACAGTCCAAAGACATGCAGGGTAGGTGCATTGGCAGTCCTGAATTGTGCCCTGCGGTGGACCAGCGCAGGGGTTTGTTTCCTGCCTGGCACCCTGTGTTGGCTAGGATTGGCTCCAGCAGACCCCCGTGACATATTCCAGGTTTTTGATGCATAACAGGAAAAGGCCGCCTCACCATTTCTTATATGCTTAGGTTCTGGAAAAATAAGCAATCAAACTATAAGATCTAAGTTTACAGACTGGAATGCAGGGGAACAGGTACTCCAAAATAAAAGAGGGGCAAGATCACTGAAGGCCTTATACTCCACTAGCTGTGTAAGCCCATGCGGGTCCTAGAAACTATTGAAATTGTCAGAAAATAAAATTGAAATGTAGAGATGTTAGGTAATTGAAAGGAAGTACACTGGACATCTCTCTCCTAAGAGGTTTCGTTTTGACGACGTGCTTGCATCGTTTGTGTATTAGCGGCTAAGCGACTGTCTTTCTTCAGAGGTTTCGTTTTGCTGATGTGCTCGCCACGCTTCTGTACTAGCAGATAAACGAGTGACTCTGTCTTTGGAGGTTTCGTTATTCTGACGTGCAGGCCTCGCTTGTGTATCCTTAGAGGTGGAGCCCTTACCCCGACTCCACCTCTCACTTCCGGGCCAGACAGACACACACACTTCCATGCGTAGACGTTAATGTATAAGATTAGTAGTATTTTAAAGTTCATTCTAAATGATACAGCTAACCAGTGTAACGATGCTAAGACTGGTGAGATGTGCTCAGGTTTTCTTTTTCTGGCTAAGATTCTTGCACTCTCAGGAGTGCATCACAGTACTCTAGTTGACTAAAAACAAAAGCCTGACTAATTTCTCAGCATCTTACAGTGTAATAAGAAGTCTAAATTTTGCAGTGTTCCTTAAGTGAAAAATGTAGTCTGTAAGACTCCAGACATCATAAAGGTTTGGGGCAGCCACCCATGTATTATATCCCAGCTGCAAAAGTTTTTGAAATATTTGAACAGAGATGTTCACAGGACTGAGTCCAAAATAGAACTGACTCTTTGGAGGTAAGATAGATAGATAGATAGATAGATAGATAGATAGATAGATAGATAGATAGATAGATAGATAGATAGATAGATAGATAGATAGATAGATAGATAGATAGATACTTTATTAATCCCAAGGGGAAATTCACATAATCCAGCAGCAGTATACTGATACAAAAACAATATTAAATTAAAGAGTAATAAAAATGCATGTAAAAACAGACAATAACTTTGAATAATGTTAGCATTTACTCCCCCGGGTGGAATTGAAGAGTCGCATAGTGTGGGGAAGGAAGGATCTCCTCAGTCTGTCATTGGAGCAAGACAGTGACAAAAGTCTGTCACTGAAGCTACTCCTCTGTCTGGAGATGACACTGTTAAGTGGATGCAGTGGATTCTTCATGATTGACAGGAGTTTGCTTAATGCCCGTCGCTCTGCCACAGATGTTAAACTGTCCAACTTTACTCCTACAATAGAGCCTGCCTTCTTAACAAGTTTGTCCAGGCGTGAGGCGTCTTTCATCTTTATGCTGCCTCCCCAGCACACCACCGTGTAGAAGAGGGCACTCGCCACAACCGTCTGGTAGAACATCTGCAGCATCTTATTGCAGATGTTGAAGGACGCCAACCTTCTCAGAAAGTAAGATGGTGGTTTTAAGGGCTGGGGAAGGAAATGATGTCATCTATGCTGGAACCGGAAGTGGCGTCATCAGAGGAGCCGGAACCTGGTAAGATTTTCTGGGAATGGTCTGCAAGAAACTGAGAAAGACAGTCAGCACACTCTGCCACCCCCTGGTCTGGTGTAGTATTACAGTTACCCAGGCCCTTTAGCTGTCTCCTACTCACATGTATGTGACAAGTCCTACTAATCTGGTTAATGTGCAATTTAAAGTTTAGGTCAAAGTTCATGATAGCACTGAAATCATTATACTCTGCTTTGACTTTTAATGCTATGGGTTCAAGTTTATTTTTTATGCCTTCATTATTTCCATTAATGCCAACCACTAACAGTTACTACGACTGCAAGTTGTCACACAGGAGAGGCCCAGTAAAGAAGCCAGAACCCCACCCAGTGAGGAGAACACCTTTCTAAAGAGAGACCCTTCCTGCAGTTACATGATATGAATTCAGGAATAAAGGAGAAGCCGGTGGGACAGGAGGCACCACATGCATAAGCTAATGAAACACTGCCCCTGAAATTAGAGAGACATGGGCAGATGTGTCAGAAATAAGAATGTTGAGATGGATGTGTGGAGTTACAAAGAAAGATGGAATGAGAAATGAGATGATCACAACAAAAGTGGGAGAGACAGCTAAGGAAAGTACAGGAAAGGAGACTGAAGTGATATGGACATGTGATGAGGAGACAAGGAATATGGAGGCAAAAGAGTGAATGGGAATGGAAGTGCAGGGGAAGAAAAAGCAAAGGGTTGCCAAGTTGGAGGTGGATGGATAAAGTAAAAGAAGGTTTGAAGGAGAAGTATCTGACTGGGAAGGAGATGCAAGACCGAGTTATACGTAGAAGTGGGAAGAGACAAAGAGGAAGAAGAAAACACAGTAAAAGTTTTTTCATTGTTTATAGGACATTGGGCAAGCAAACAGAAGAAGAGTAAATGCTACTTGCTGTTTACACCTGTTATATGAGTTGGACTCTTATGTGTCATTAGATTGATTCACTTAATCGTGGTAACTTTAGAATTTATATGCTTTGTGAGTGAGTTTGTGTTATAGTTACCCTTGCAGGGTGGTCATATTATATAAAGCAAGTGAGGGGTCAGACGCTAGAAGGGAATGTGCACAACCCTAATGTCCTGAATCAATTTTTTAACATATTTTACCTTCCATCTACTCCACCTATTTCCAATGGCCAGTTCCCCCATCATTATCTCAAAAATAAATCTTACCAATTCAACTGATATGTCCAGAGATGAGTCCACATTATCACAATCATTACGGGCGCTCAAGTGAAGAGACAACTGAGGAGACTACACACAAGAAAAGCCACAGGACAAGATAGAGTTAGTCCTTGAGTATTTAAGGCTTGTGCTGATCAACTTTATGTTATATTACGCCTTTCCTATTTATCCATCTATCTATCTATTGTCACACACGTGCGCATGGGAGGCAGCTAAACGGCCTGAATGAGAGTAATTCCATGCCAGACCAGCGGGTGGCAGAGTGCACTAACTCTTTCTCTCACTTCTCTGCAGACCAGTTATAGGAAATCCCGCCTGGCCCCTATGTATCATGGATGATGCCACTAACGGTCCTAGGCCCAATGACATCACTTCCAGTCCCAACCCCCAACGGCACTACTTCCGGTTCTGGCCCTACTGATGACATCACTTTCCCTTAAAGCCGCCATCTTTTTGACAACAAATCAGTTCTGTTTTGGACTCCAGTCTGTACACTTCTGTACAATTTTCCATTTAATTTTGCAGCCAAATAACAATATATGGGTGGCTACCCCAAATCTTGTTGTGGCTTTTGTCGAGTTTGTGACACTTTCTGTCTATCTGTCTATCTATCTATCTATGTAATATATACAGTAGTACCTTTTATCTATTTATCTGTCTATTATATAGTACCTTTTATCTATCTATCTTTCTATCTATCTATTATATAGTACCTTTTATCTATCTATACAGTATATGTAATATATAGTACCTTTTATCTATCTATCTATTTATCTTTCTATCTATCTATTATATAGTACCTTTTATCTATCTATCTTTTGTCACACATGTGCGCATGGGAGGCAGCTAAAGGGCCTGAATGAGAGTAATTTCATGCCAGACCAGTGAGTCTGTCACTTCTCTGCAGTCTAATTATGGGAAATCCTGCCTGGCCCGAATGAAGCCATGGATGATGTCACTTCCGGCCCCAACCCTAAATGACACTACTTCCGGTTGTGGCTCTACTGATGACATCAATTCCTCCACTTTCCCTCTCAGGTCTGTTCTGGACTCCAAATGTATATAGTACCTTTTATCTATCTATCTATCTATCTATCTATCTATCTATCTATCTATCTATCTATCTATCTATCTATCTATCTATCTAAATTGTTCATCTGTAAAGCACTTTGTGATATTCATTAAGTAAAGCCCATCTTAAAGCAGACACAGGTCACATCATTGAAATTCCTTGCATGGTTAAAGATGTACGATAAAATGGCTTTTGATTGACCGGCTCGCTCTATAAAGTATTTTGTGACTGCAGAACTTTATGTCCAATATCAGACTGGCTGATTTCTTAATTTGTATTATTCGGTAGTGTTCCCTATGAAAGGCAAAATGAAAATTGCGATTCATTGATTTTTGGAAGCAGGACACGTGTAGTGGCGCAGTACTTAGCACTGCCCCCATACTCCTCTAGTCCAGCATGATCAATACCTCAGTGTCGGCTTTCTTCTGCCAGTCACCTCTGGGTCCCGTTCTTGTAGTTCCTTCATCCGTCTCTCATTTGTCTGCTTTCAACAAGTGTGCTTCAGAATGCTGCAGTTATTTGGCTCATTGCTCCCCAGCGGCTTGATAGGGTTAAAGTGCACCGTATTTCCCCAGAGAAGGTGCTCTTCAAAGCAGACTGCGTGCCTCCACAAAGCCCATAGACACTTCAGAATCAACTTTCATTACCAGTGAAGGATGATGCGCGCTGCTGGAGTAAGAGTTTCCTTTAAATCGGTGAGGTTTCCCTATTACAAGGCGACAGACACCTGAAGATGAGGTCTGGCCTTTTAGCCTGCTGAATCCCAGGAGTGAGGCCATCTTCTTTATGGAGTAGGCACTACAATAATGAGTAAATCGCTGCAGATATCACACCAGTGCTGCAGGGGGGTGGGAGATGGAGTTTGAATCGACTGGCTCTGTTTCAGCTCTGGCACACTTTGTACTTCATTGCGTGTTTGGATTTTGAAGTAGAAAGACGAGTCAACGTGAAAGTGACACAATCCTGAAACAACGCAGCTGCCTGTTTAATAAAACTCTCTATGGTTGCATAAATGGCACATACTTAGATGCAGGGAAATATGGACTGATGGACATTTATAGCATTCTGAGGTCAGCTTAGTCTAATTTGAGATTAGCAGGACCAGACACCTCTCCACCCCAGGACCAGCTGACTCCCATGTTCAAGGTAGTATAAAATAACCAGTTAAACCAACATGCACGTCTTCAGGATGTCGGAAGAATACCTGGGTGCCTGTGTTATCACGGAAGATCCTCCATTTGCTATTTTGATTCACCCACTCTATGTAGTTATAGTTAACTACAGTGTGTGTGTGAATGCTGAATATACAGTTTCTACTTTAAAGTACCGCACATGTGGACAGTGTCACACACACGTGTGCATAGGGGGACAGTTTACAGGCTCAAATACTGATATTCGTTAGCCAGACCGGGGCTTGGCGTGCTCACTTAATCCTCTCTCCTCTTGTTCTGCTGCAGTTCACCCAAAAACCCGGCCCCTTGATGGCATCACCACCGGTCAACCCACTGTTCACATCACTTCTGGCCAACACTGATGACATCATTTCGCATACCCAGAATCCATTATACCGCCACATCAGTTCCTGACTTCACCTCTTACTTTTGTCCACCATATTTAAATTCAGTTATTAACCTCCTAGCCAGTTCCATTTTGAATTCCAACTGTACAGATGCGTTTTCTTTATTTTTGCAGTATAAGGGGTGGCCATCGCCAAACCTTTTTCTGTCTGCTTTTTACTACAACAGATACTTTAAACAAACTGAGACTTGTTTGTAGCTGCTTTATTGACCCACAGGCACAGCTCAACCACACATGTGAAGCTACCTCAAGCAAAATGAGACTCCAGCACAGCTTCTTCTAGCGCACCCCACCAACGGCTTACCTGCATGTGGACTTCCTAGCTTGGCAAGAGCAGACCAAAGGAAAGTCTTCAGACCTGAGCATCACTCAACAACTGTGCTGTCTAATAAAGCAGGTGTCCGCACACCATGCTGTTTCTTCTTAAAAGGCATTACCTTCCTATGGGAACATGGCAAACACCCACACTAGTTGCTCATAATGCTATACCTTAGACTGACCAAAATTAATAAAACACAGCCAGACCAACAGTAGCAAAAAGTAGGAAAGGTTCTAAAGAGTATTTTAAGGGTACTTTCTATAAGGATACATTAGGTGATGAGGCCGGGTTTCTTCTAGCCTGTTGCACAGCTGACTAAATGTTCTTTTAGTCCACCGGCATATTTTTTTCTTCTAGTTTCACTAGAAATGCAAACGTCTTGTCTGGTGATGGTGATGATCTTCTCTCTCCTTGTGTGTAGCAGGCATCCCAAACTTATAGGCCACTCTCCATATAAAATTAACAACGGTTACATAACTGATCAGGTCAGATCAGGTTAGGTTGGGGAGCATGCACTTTTACAGAGTGTTGCCGCACCCACCACATGGTGTAACAGCTTGGGGTCCTGGTTGGTAACAAGGCAGATACACAGTCCAGTCACACCCTCCAGAAATTACCCTCTATGTACCGCAGCCAGGCGTTACGTGGGCGTCACCTTGGCCTGGTCCAGCCACTCGGGTCTGCAGCAATGAGGATCCTGTGAGCCGGACCACCCTCAGGGAATCATACTACATGGCCGTAGTACCACAACTGACGCTCCCTCACAATGCAGGTAATGTGCCTCATTTGGGACTCCATGAGCAACACAAAGTCAGACCAGCGGGACACAAGGTATCTCCAAAGAGACACAGTACGATGATCGATAACCTAAAAAAACGCTGTTATGTTCATATTATAAAATTGTGTTCTTTTCCCATACTAATCTTACTTAACAAGTCAAGTCAGGTCAAGTTAGGGAGTATGAACTGGTACAGTGCATTGCCGTACCCACCACACGACAAAACAGCTCGGGATCCCGGTTGGCAACCCCCCAGGCAGACATGCGGTCCAGTACCATGCTCTGGAAATGACCCTCTACCTGCCGCAGCCAGATGTTACGTGGGCGACCCCTTGGCCTGGTCCAGCCACTCGGGTCCCCAACAATGAGGGTCTTACGAACTGGATCACCCTTGGGGAAAGAAAAAGCCCCCACTGTCTGTCTGACAGATCAGAAACAGATTTCAGGGGACAGATGTGTGTGTGTCAGAGACATCTATCAGCAGAAGGCTTCATGAACAGAAACACAGAGTAGGCCACGCTGTAAGATGCAAACCACAAAAACAGGATGGCCAGATTACAGTTTGAGAAAAGGACTTAAAAAAAGCCTGCAGAATTCTGGGAAAAAAGACTTGTGGAGAGATGAGAAAAAGATAAATCTGATCAGAGTGATGGCAAGAGCAAAGTGTGGAGACCAAAAGGAACTGCTTGAGATCCAAAGCAGACCATCTCATCTGTTACACATGGTGCTGAGGGTGTTATGGCTTGGGCATGTCTGGCTGGCACAGGTCCTGGCACACTTCTCTTCATTGATGATGGAACTGCTGATGGCAGACACACAGGGAATTCTGAGGTGTATAGAAACATCTGATCTGCTCAAAGTCCAGTAAATGCCTCCAAACTCAATTGATGGTGCTTCATCCTACAACAAAATAATGATCCAGACATACTGCTAAGGCAACACAGGAGCAAAAAAAAAAATGGAAAATTCTTGAATGGCCAAGCCAGTTGCCTGATTTCAATCCATTTGAGAAGACCATCCATATACTGAAGAGAAAACTTAAGGGGACAAGCCTCAAAAATAAACTGCATTAGATGCTTGGCAGAGCATCACCAGAGAAGACCCTCAGCACCTGATGACGTCTGTGAATTGCAAACATCAGGTAGTTACTGCATACAAGGCAGTGGCTCTGAACCTGTGGGGCAGGCCCCGCTAGGGGGGTGCGAAGTAACAAAAAGGGGAACGCGAAGATGTGAAAAAAAGAAAACAAGAATCAAAAATATGAAAAAAAAAACATATGTTGAACCCAAAACAAATTAACTTAAACTACATTCTGATACTAGAACAATAAATATAGAGTTAGATAAATGTCGATAAAAGTTAAGTAGGTATAATAAAATATGCATATACATTTCAAAAAAATGTTAGAGTGGGGCACGATTAAAACTGTTATGAAAACTCGGGTCGCAAATACTTAAAGGTTGAGAAGCACTGATGCAAGGGATATGTGACAAAATCCTAAATATGACAACTGCTTTAATAGACCTGCCATTGCTGTGTCCAAACATTATGGTGCCCTGAAATGGGGGGACCACGTAGAAAAAGTGGTGTGTGACCAAAATGTATGCAAATGCCCTTAAATGAAAGTCTGCAATGTGCACTTTAATCATAATGTTTGAATTATTTTATTTACAATTTAAAATTGTGGAGCAGAGGGAAAAATCAAGGAAAACTGTGTCTTTGCCCCAAACATTATGGAGGGCAATTGTATCTACAGCTTATTTGAGAAATTCAGTACTAGCTAAACAGTCCTTTTAAATTCATTAACACTGCTGTATTTTTTGAATTTACTGTTCAATATGGTGAGTTTGAACCTTTATTAAAAGATCTTCGGTATGGATTGATTCCATCCCCTTACACTTCCCAAAGACCCAAAGACTCGACACAGTCAGTGACCAAGCAATCGATGACATGTACTCGAGACATTTGCCATATGCAGTGCCCTCAAGTCGTTTTCAGCCTCCAGGACTTTTTTCACATAAGGGATTCACAACCTGCGATTTTGATTAATTTGACTTGGAATTTTGAATTGTATTCTTTTTCACTGTGCTGTTGCCAAAAAAATAAGGAAAATTTTTAAAAACTGCACTAAGAATTGTGTGTCCTCCCTCACAGGAGGACTGTGCTGCCACTCTGCCTTTAGGCTGCCACCTCTGAATGATTTTTCGACATGTTATAGGATAGACTGGCATTACCAAATTACCAAAATTAAGCCAGGCTATACCTTGGCTTAAAAATCTGCTGTCAGACGCTCTTAATGGTAACTCGAGAGTCTCAGCTTTTCCTAAATGGACCTTTCTTTAGAATGCAGCCTCTGTGCTTTATCTGATAAAATGACCAATCACAAGCCAAGTGATCTTCGAGGCACCATCTAAACATCCAAACTCAAACAAAGAGCCGTAACGAAATGATTGGCAACCTTGATGTAGAAATCTTTACTCAAATAGTCAACCAAAAAGGAAGAGCTTCTGTGCACCCAAGAAAACCAATGGCAAGATGTGTATTCCTTCCTTTAGAAACTCTTGCCCACCCCAAATCTGGGCTCACTCTATCGAGCTCAATGCTCAGCCTGGCTGTAACTCTCTGGAGCAAGGACCCTGTACCTCAGGGTGATGCCGTAACAAAGACTAGAGCAGCCGTCTTTGCTCCAGAGGGTAATCTGGCACTGTACTAGAATAGTGGAAGACCACCCATTTTTGAGGGCTCCCAGAAAGAAGCCACCTTCTGGAAAACATGCTGGTATCTTTCTACTGCTGCTCTATTGAAAGTGTGACGAAATTCAACATTTCTTTATGGTTTGCCAGTTGCTCTGGCCCTTAAAATGCTCATCAATACTGCCCAAAGGATCATTGGCAGCTCTTTTTCCTCACAGGAGGGTCTATTCAGCTGTCACTGTCTCAATCGAGTGACCAATATATTAAAAGACGTATACCACCCGAGACATTGTCTGTTTGACCTGCTGCCCTCAGGCAGACACAATAGGTCTGTTATAGCGAGGACTAACAGATTTAAGAACAGTTTTTATCCCAGAGCTCTATGAGAACTGAACAACAGAAATTCAAAGGTGATTTTCATCACTAAAGCACTATAATACTTTTTGTTTTTAACATTTTATTGAATTTATTAAAAGTAGGTAACATTCCATACTAGCAAGTCAAACTTAACAAAACTAAGTTCAAATCAATTCCCACCCATGAGAAAGAGAGCTAGGCCAGCAGACAGAGGAAAGCTTTAAGAGAAGGAAAAAAAGGGGGGAGAAAATCCTTTTCCCCAATTTAAATGTTTATTCTAAAATGTTATTGATTAGATCCTGCCAGGTTTTTAAAATAATCCTGCAATTGAGAATTAGCATTTTTCCAATTTCAAATAGTATATAACACCAGTTACTCACTGACTTAAAAGTGGTGAGGTGGGATTCTTCCGATTGAGCAAGAGAAGTCTACATGCGAGGAGTGAGGTAAAGGCAAACACAGTTTGTTTGTCCTTCTCCACTTTAAGCCCCTCTGTGAGCCCACCCGTCACAGCTGATAATGGGTTAGGAGTGACCGTGACACCAGGGCATTTAAAGATTCTGGTCCAGCGTGTTGTTAATTTGGTACACCGCCAGAACATGTGGCCCAGTGAGGCTGGAGCTCGATTGAAATGTTCTCAGGATGTTTTTTGCCCTGGAAACATTTTGGACAATTGTAAAACGAGAGAGATGCACTCAATAAAAAAATTAAGTTGAAGTTATTGCATGCTTTGCACATATGGAGCTCGAGTGTATTCTGTGCATGGCTGCCTTCCACTGCTTTTCTGAGATGCTGAGTGAGAGATCCTTTTCTCACTGTGCTTTGGGATCTTTAAAAAGAAGGGACTTTAAAATGTGTTTATATATTACACACATGCTGTCCGAGTCCTCAAGACTGATCAATATTAAAGCACTAGAATAGAAATAGAACATCAAGCACATTGTTTAAATTTCATGGATATTGTTTTATTTATTTATTTACTTGTGCAATAACATGTGGTGTAAAAAATATTTTTGCTGTTTTTAAATGGGTGTTGTGATGAATTGTGCTTTTGAATTATGCTAAATATGACTTGTAATATATAATTTGTGTGTTTTATTTTAGAATTATTTAGATAATGATTTTTACGTAGCGGGTTCACTAACGTAGTGGGTTCGTAATGTTCTGTAACTGAAATGGCAGGCAGGTACACATGACCTCCTTAGCTCATTAATATTCATGTGGTTGTTCCCCAAGACTGTCATATTTTGCAAGTAGATAAAATTATGGGGTTTATGCAAAACAGACATAGAGGGGAATTCTGGGAAAATAAGTATAAATTGTTAAAGAGTGTGTCACACACGCGTGATTAGGAAGCAGCCATCAAGTCCTAAGGTGAGTGTTGCTTCGCGAGGTGAGGGGTTGGTTATGTGCACTGATGTCTCTCTTTCTCTTTGCCTACAGAAATAAAGAAGAAAAATAAGAATTCACTTACCGTGCTTCCATATTCACAAAATGGCTGCGACATCACCACACACAACATCCATGACATTACGTCCGGTTCCTGAACAATGACGTAACTCCCGGTCAGTCCTGATGATATCACTTCTGGCTCTGCCATAATGACGTCACTTCTGGTAATTTCCAATGACATCACTTCTGGCTGTTTCTGATGATGTCATTTCCGTCATATCACTTCCTTCCACCATTTTTGTTTGATTGCATATAAAAACACCATAAAAACGAATGTACTTTGTCTTCTGGGATCATATTTTGATTATTTTTGACCTCATTTTTCATCTTTATCTGTCAAACAATATACGGGGACATTGCACGGGGAGGAGAGACAGAAATAACTACCAAGAAGAAGACAACTTGGCTCCATCTCCAGACTGCCTCTTCACTCCCAAACATCACGCCTGGCTTAAGAAAACAAAGACTGCAACAACCAAAGCCATAGCCCCCTGAAATGAAGCTTGCTGAATGACTTTGATTTGAATCGTTCAGGTGGTCTGTTTTCATATTTAACATGTCCACCTGGTTTCTTCTTTAAATAAACATAATTAATGATTGAAACAGCTCAAGTATTGCTTTGCTGAAGTTGTACTCTTGTTTGTTGATATTTAGCAATGACCGATGATGGTTAAAGAAACAAACTGTATCTGAACTGGTTATGCACTGCCCGGGATAGCCTTTGGCTTCTGTTAGATTGTGTTGTACTGCCACCCTGGGAGAACAACTAAACCCCAGGTTGCTGCACGATTGGAAAACCGCTAGGGAAAAGCAGTTCTTTATTAAAAATTAATACTCGTCCTTATAGTTGACACCTCACCACCTGCCCCAGATCAGCATAAAACAATACGCAATACAACGATGAAGAAGAGAATATATATATTGTGGTGGATTGCCGGCTTTTGGTTCCGGTCCTCACCCCCAGGCCACCAGGAGGAGCTCTCCCGACAGCAGGATCGTGCCCCGAGGTCCAGCAGGGCCTCATGGACTTTGTAGTGTTTATACACAGCCCTGCTGGATACCTTGGGGGCCACCAGGAGTCGCTGTAAGGGGGCTTGTGGGCTCTTTTGTGCCTTATGACCCGGGAGTACGTCACGGTCACGTGACGGGAAGGAACGACGTGCTCCCGGGGTGAAGAAAAGGACTGTTTGCCCTGACCCGGAAGAAATAAGGAACTGTGGTCTGATTGGACAGGAACGCCTCCGGGTCAGGGGCTGTAAAAGAACTAGAAGCCAGTCCAGACACTGAGCTGAGCTGGGAGGAAGGGTGGCTAAGTGTCTGGGAGCTGGAGGATTGGTTAAGAGAGTTGATAATTTATGAGTAGTATGGAAGGTGCTTGGTGCACATTTGTGTTAAAAAATAAAGAGTCTGGGACTTTTGTCCAGTGTCTTGCGTGGTACCTGAGGGTTCAAGGGAGCACTAGCGCCCCCTACTGCCACAATATGTATAGTTATATTTACACTGTGTGCACAATTATTAGGCAAGTTGTATTTTTGAGGATTAATTTTAATATGGAACAAACACAGTGCTATCAGTCAATCCAAAATGTTAATAAACCTGAAACCTGAATGTTTCACAACGGAAATGTGAGTGTGAACATCATCAGGGGAATACATATGTGCGCACAATTATTAGGCAACTATTAGTGTGCAGATTTATTATGCAACTAAAGGAAAAATGAAAATTTTCCCATCTCACTTGTTTATTTTCATCTGTTATAGTGAGAATAATAAACAAACACCTCAAAATTTACAAATAAACATCTCTGACATTTCAAAAAAAATAAATCAATCAATCAATGACCAATATAGCCACCCTTCTTTCCAATAACAGTCATAAGCCTTTCCATTCATGGAGTCTGTCAGTTTCTTGATCTGTTGACGATCAGCTTTTTGTGGAGCAGTGACTACAGCCTCCCAGACACTCTTCAGAGAGGTGTATTGTTTTTCTCCCCCGTAAATCTAGCGTTTAAGAAGTGCCCACAAGTTCTCGATAGGGTTTAGGTCAGATGAGGAAGGGGGACCATGTCATTATTCCTTCATCTTTAAGGCCTTTACTGGCTGGCCACGCAGTGGAGAACTTTGATGCAAGTGATGGAGCATTGGCCTGCATAAAAATCATGGTCTTTTTCCTGTATCACTGTTTGAAGAAAGTGTCTTCGAAAAACTGGCAGTAGGTTTGGGAGTTGATTTTGAGTTCATCTTCAATGCAAAAGGTCCAACTAGCTCATCTTTAAAAATACCAGCTCATACCAGTACCCCACCTCCACGTTGGAGTGGAGCTCTGTGCCATTACTGATCCACAGGTCCATCCATCTGGTCCATCAAGAGTCACTCTCATCTCATCGGTCCATAAAACCTTTGAAAAAATCTGTCTTCAGATATTTCTTGGCCCAGTTTTGACGTTTCAACTTATGTTTCTTGTTCAGTGGTGGTTGGGTTTCAGCCCTCCTTACCTTGGCCATGTCTTTGAGCACTGAACACCTTGTACTTCTGGGCACTCCAGGTAGGTTGCAGCTCTGGAATATGAAAGTACTGGAGGATAATGGGTTCCTGGTAGCTTCACGTTTGATTCTTCTCAAATCTTTGGCAGCTAATTTGCGTCTTTTGTTCTCAACACGTTTCTTGCGACCCTGTTGACTATTTGCAACAAAATGTTTGATGGTTCTGTGATCACACACCAATATCTTAGCAATTCCAAATGTGCTGCATCCCTCTGAAAGACTTTTTACAATTTTTGACTTTTCAGAGTCAGTTAAATCTCTTTTTTGGCCCATTTCGCCTGAGGAAAACTAGCTGCCTAATAATTCTGCACACCTTGATATAGGGTGTTGATCTCCTTAGGCCACACCCTCCCTCATTACACAAATACACATCACCTGACGTGCTTAAATCCAATAAGCATTCAAGTTAATACAGCTTGGAGTTGGAATATATGCATTAAAAATGATGATATGGTCAAAATACTCACTTGCCTAATAATTGTGCACACAGTGTACATATAGACAGGAAAAACTGTTTAAATAATTTCCCCTTGCCCACAAACAAGTACCTAACAAGAATCACAAACAACCTTCCACAGATTATGGGTGAGATGTTCCCGCCAAAGATAAACCATCCATCCATTATCCGACCCGTTATATCCTAACTACAGAGTCCCAGGTGTCTGCTGGAGCCAATCCCAGCCAACACAGGGCGCAAGGCAGGAAACAAGCCCTAGGCAGGGCACCAGCCCACCGCAGGGCACACACACGGGACAATTTAGAATCGCCAATGCACCTAACCTGCATGTCTTTGGACTGTGGGAGGAAACCCACGCAGACACGGGGAGAACAGGCAAACTCCACACAGGGAGGACCCAGGAAGCGAACCTGGGTCTCCAAACTGCGAGGCAGCAGTGCTACCACTGCACCACCGTGCCACCTAAGATAAACCAGTTTCCCCAAATTGGTTTACTGTCCTTACAGCTCCCGAGCAAGATGTAATGTAGAAGCCTCATCGGCAGCCGAGCCGATAACAACAAAGTTCTATCCTACCGGTCCCACTGAGTCAATTGCTCCAGAGAAACCAAAAAAGTTTGTCTTCAGAGACGCATCTCCCTTGTATCACCGAGTGTAATCTTGGCGCTAACTCAGTGCTTCTCCTTGCTCTACCACACGATGTCTCTCTTTCTCCCCTTCTTTTCCGGTTTAAAGGTCTTCAGCACCAATCGTCCTGTCCGTGTTGTGTCCTCCCCTTTAAAGGTGTATTATCAGTAACCCATTTCTTAAAGTACACCGTAACTTGTAACTGACAATGGGACAATAGCACATGTGGCACCCGATACAGCGTAGCCCTTTCAAAGGTAGCCATCGGGATATAAAAGCCCAACAGGGGCAGCGGTTCCTGACTTTTGCTAAAGGTACTCTGAAGTGTAACCCTTTCAGGAGTTTGCAATCTGAAAACCAATTGACACGACTTCTAGCCCCTGGTAAGTCGCATGATATTCTATATGGTGTTCCACAAGGCTCTATCCTGGGTCCGCTGCTCTTCTCAATCTACATGCTTCCGTTAGGTCAGATTATCTCAGGTTACAACGTGAGCTACCACAGCTATGCTGATGACACACAGCTGTACTTATCAATAGCACCTGATGACCCCGATTCTCTCGATTCACTAACACAATGTCTGACTTGTATCTCAGAATGGATGAATAGTAACTTTCTCAAGTTAAATAAAGAGAAAACTGAAATCTTAGTGATTAGCAATGATGGATACAATGAGGCTATTAGAAATAAACTGGATACATTAGGATTAAACGTCAAGACGGAGGTAAAAAGCTTAGGGGTAATTGTTGACTGTAATCTGAATTTTAAATCGCATAATAATCAGATCACTAGGACAGCATTTTTTCACTTAAGAAACATAAGTAAAGTTAGACCTCATATATCACTGAAAGATGCTGAGAAATTAGTTCACGCGTTTGTTTTCAGTCGACTAGATTACTGTAACGCACTCCTCTCAGGACTACCCAAGAAAGACATAAATCGTTTGCAACGAGTGCAGAATGGAGCTGCTAGAATCTTAACTAGGAAAAGAAAATCTGAACACATCTCTCCAGTTTTGATGTCACTACACTGGTTACCTGTGTCATTCAGGATTGACTTTAAAATTCTGCTTATGGTTTATAAAGCCTTAAATAATCTCACTCCATCTTATATATTGGAATGCCTGACGCGTTATATTCCAAATTGTAACCTCAGATCCTCAAATGAGTGTCTCCTTAGAATTCCAAGAACAAAACTTAAAAGAAGTGGTGAGGCAGGCGGCCTTCTGCTGTTATGCACCTAAAATCTGGAATAGCCTGCCAATAGGAATTCGCCAGGCAAATACAGTAGAGCAGTTTAAAACACTGCTGAAAACACATTACTTTAACATGGCCTTTTTATAACTTCATTTTAACTTAATCCTGATACTCTGTATGTTCAATTCATCATAATAACTATTCATGGTGGCTCTAAAATCTGTACTGACCCCAACTCTCTTTTCTGTTTCTTTTTCCGGTTTCTTTGTGGTGGTGGCCTGCGCCACCTCCACCTACTCAAAGCTTCATGATGCTCCAACAATGATGGATGGATTAAAAGGCACAAGTCTACGTGACCATCATCATCATCAAGCCCTTCCGTGAGAATCCTAAATCCAAAGAGGACTGTTTCATTTATGTTAGGTAGAATGCCCAGAGGGGACTGGGCGGTCTCATGGTCTGGAATCCCTATGGATTTTATTTTTTTCTCCAGCCGTCTGGAGTTTTTTTTTGTTTTTTCTGTCCCCCCTGGCCATTGAACCTTACTCTTATTCGATGTTAATTAATGTTGATTTATTTTGTTTTATAATTGTGTCTTTCATTTTTCTATTCTTTAATATGTAAAGCATTTTGAGCTACTGTTTGTATAAAAATGTGCTATATAAATAAATGTTGTTGTTGTTGGTAAGTAAGCAAAGTTGAGGTAACTAAGCTCGGCCAGTGGTGAGATATTCTCGTTTTGTATTTGAGCTTCTCTGTGCTGAGTGAATGTTGAACAGGTAAGTTCTGCAGAGTGTATGTGTGGGTCAAGGCTAACAGTTTAGGCATTTCTAGTATTAACTTGTCCACTGATATAAAAAGAACCTCAGAGGTTAAAGTGCATTTCCTAGACACCTTTACACCACAAAACAGGTATACATGCATGTATGTGTATATGGGTATGTATACGAGTATAGATGGATGTATGTATGTACTGTGACGAGTGGCCTGGGGTGGTACCCAGCCGGGATGCCCAGAAGGACCGGAGGAGGGCTTACACCTGCTTCAGACCACGAGGGAGTGACCACCCTGGTGGCTTTGGTGACTACTGGAATGGAGCTTAGAAGCTCATCCCTATAGGGGCCCATGATCACCGCCATGGGGCGCCCCAATGCCTGTGGAGCCCTGGCCCTCAGCACTTCCGCCAGACCCGGAAGTGCTGGGGGGAAGAAGACCAGGGACACCCGGAGTGCTTCTGGGTGCGCAGTTGGTACTTCTGCCACAGCATTAAGCTCATCAGGAGGCACCTGGAGCACGTCCGGATGTGTATAAAAAGGGCAACCTCCCTACATTCAATGGCTGGAGTCAGGAGTATAGAAGGACGAGCTCGGAGGAGAGGAGTGGAGGCGGTGAAGGCATTGGTTGAGAGGCCTGGACTTTGGGGGTGTTTTGGGGTGTGTGCTGTGTGTTTCCACTGAAAAAGTATAATAAAGGTGTGTTGGGTTTTGTACCTACGGTGTCCGCCTGTCTGTGTCTGGGCTGCTACCCACAGTACGTATGTGTGTGTATGTGCATATGTACAGTATGTACATACACTGTCACACATGTGCACATGAGAGGCAGCTGAAGGCTCACAAAGGGATAATTCCGTGTCAGACCAGGAGGTGGCAGAGTGCACTAATCCTTCCTCTTTTTAATCGGCACACTAACCTTAGGAAATTTAGCCTGGACTCAAGGACGTCACTTCTGATGACATCACCTCTGGTTCTGGGCCCGATAGAGAGTGACACACACAGACGCGCGTGCGAGAGAGAGAGACACACACACACACAGATGCGCGTGCGAGAGAGAGAGACACACACACACACAGACGCGCGTGCGAGAGAGAGACACATACACACAGACGCGTGTGCGAGAGAGAGACACACACACGCACAGAGAAGTGCGTGCGAGAGAGATGGCTGGATGCATAAGGCTTGTTTTTTAAAGAGACAGATCCAAGCATTGTTTTAACCTCGTTGTATTTAATGAAGACTTTTTTTCTGTTGGATTTTAACCTCCACTTCACATCTGTTTACAGCGATCGGTTCGTAGTGTGCATTGTTACAATGTTACTTTTCTTGGTTGTTTATTAAATTAAGGATTTTTCAAATGTTCATTTTTTTCCCTGTGCTTAAAACTCATTAAAAAAAAGTGTTTTTAGCGAGCGGTTCGTAGAGCTACAGCGCAAACTCTTGCAGTGTTAGTTTTCTCAGTGTTCAGTGTTTTTACAATTAGTTTACTATTATGCTGTGCATCCTATAGTATAATTAACTATATTTGTGCTTATAAATCTTTAAAAAAAATATATATTTACATATGGTTCGTACGGTCTGGAATGGATTAATTGTATTTGCATACAATCCTATGGGGGAAATTACTTCGGTTCACGACCAAATTGGTTTACGACCAGAGTTTTGGAATAACAGAGGTTCCACTGTATATGGGTGGCTGCCCCCAAAACTCTTTCTGTGTCTGTTCAACCATTTCACAATACATATAGAGCATATTGTTAACTGCTGTTTTACTTTGTGAATGTACCAATAATAATGACAATTAATTTCCTATGTCAATTGAGGAGTCTATCTAATCTAAAGAAGTTGGATGAGGGGTGCCATTAGTACAAACCTTGCTAAGTAAAGCAGGTGGCCGTATATTAAAGCTACATGATTTTCAATGTTGTTTCCTGCCTGTTCCATCACTCTACTCCTGTCTGCCTACTCAGGTACACTGATCATGGCCAACTCGTGCTCTGTTGGTGACACTACCTTCAGCTGTATAGCACCCAGAAAGCCTCCCAAAACAAATGAGATCAGCCAACTCAATTTATTCTTTAAAACTTAAAACACAGGAAGGCATTGAACTGACCCTGACCCCTTCATTCAGTGTACCATCCTTGCCCAGGTGCTCAGGATGATTTGTGTTTGAATCACACATGATGTTGTTTATTCAGGGTTTTCTTGTAGTTTTTGTAGTTTATCCTGGTATATTGGCTCTCATTTTATCCAGTTTTTATTTTTATTTAGATATCCTTTATATTTAATGTTGTGGGTACCCTGTTGTTAATTCTGAATTTCTGTGAAGCTCTTTGAGCATAGCAAGGGTGTTATATGAGAAGGATTTAGAAGTCGTAGTAGAGTCATCACTATGAACTGCCAGACAGTGTTCAGAAATCATTAAGAAGGGTAGCAGAATGTCCGGTTATATAGCGCCTTGATATGTGGAGTTCAAGTCACAGGAGGTTCTGCTCAAGCTTTATAACACACTGGTGAGGCCTCATCTGGAGTCCTGTGTGCAGATTTGGTCTCCAGTTTACAAAAAGGTCCAGAGAAGAGCGACAGGGCTGCTTCCAGGGCTACAGGGGATGAGTTATGACAGTGGTTCTCAAACTGTGGGGCGCGAAATAACAAAAAGGGGGGCGCAAAGATGTGAAAAAAAGAAAACGAGAATCAAAAATATGAAAAATACATCTATTGAAACCAAAACAAATGAACTTAAACTACATTCTGATACTAGAAAAATAAATACAGAGTTAGATAAATGTCGATAAAAGTTAAGTAGGTATAATAAAATATGCATCTATGATATATCATTAATTAAAAAAGAACAAATTGGTATTAGTGGGCTCCTTTCAAAAAAACGTTAGGGGGGCGCGATTAAAACTGTTATGAGAACTCGGGACGCAAATACTTAAAGGTTGAGAAGCGCTGAGTTATGAGAAAAGATTAAAAGAGCTGAGCCTTTACAGTTTAAGAAAAAGAAGATCAAGAGGTGGCCTGACTGAAGTGTTTAAAATTAAGAAGGGAATTAGTGCAGTGGATCAAGACTGTGACTTTAAAATGAGTTCATCAAGAACACGGGGACACAGTTGGAAACTTATTCAGGTTAAATTTCACTCAAATGTTAAGAAGTGTTTCTTTACACAGAGAACCACAGACAATTGGAATAAGCGACCACGTAGTGTGGTAGACAGGAGGACTTAGGGACCTTCAAACTCTACTTGTTGTTATTTTAGAAGAATTAAATGAATAGCACTGGCAAACTTTGTTGTGCTGAATGGCCTGTTCGCATCTGGCTTGTTCTAATGTTCTAATATACTAATAGAAATGAAATGTATTATTATTATTATTATTATTGTTGTTGTGCCTGATCCAGCCAAGATATACCCTGACTCCTTGATTCCCGTGTCATAAAATGAGTGAATGGTTGATTGAATATGAAAGAGCAATTCAGCCCAGGCTGTACTAAAGACACCCCACTGTATTTTACTGTAATAATAAGAGTAAAAAGGAAGCATCTGTCTTTACTCGATTCATCTATCGTTAGACAGAGGAATAAAAGGCCAGTCAGATCCAGCAGCCAAGTCCTGGTATTCATGCAGTCCTGACAGATGTGCTTACCGTCTGAATCGATGAGACTATGGCAGGTTTCTTGAAGTGAACCCCACCTTATTAAGCGGTGGCGTGGACTGAGGAAGCAGCTCAGCATTCCCTATGGGAATCTTCGGCTATGTCTGAAGAGCTCCTCCTAAACTCCAATCTAAGAGCCAGTAGCACTGCGAAGTGGGAAATGGGGGGAGGTGCTTGGGGGTCTTTGATTTCATTTTTCCTTACTGTTCTCTGTACCATCACTTTCATTTTCCTTAAACAACTTCAATGTGTGGATCAAATAACCAGAGACTTACTAGCTAATTGAAGGCAAGGAATATTTCATATTTTCCCAATAACCTTTTTTAATACAAAAATAATATTTGGACTATTTGAAATACAATTTAAATTAAAAAGCAAATATTCACAGTCAGAACCAACTGCTTACATCCTTATTAACTTGCCCCCTGCGGGTATTAATTTGGCCTCTAACGGTGAACCCTGGTAATAACTGTGTGCACCGAAAGAAATAAAATACAAGTAAATAATGAAAAAGATTAAAGTGACTGGCGCAGAGTGAGATTCCTAGAAAGATTATCTGTGCCGCATAACATAATCTTTAACACCTGGTGAAATGATTCAGCTAGGCCCAGTATAAGCGAGAGTTTGTGCATAAATGTGCCCTTCAATGGACTGGCACACACCCAGGGTCTGTTCCTGCTTTGCTGTGGATCCTGCTGGCATAGGCCAAAGCCTCAGCAATCCTGAATTGGACAAAACGGGTCCAAATATGGCAGGTGGCAGGTGCTGTTACCTCACTCCTCTAGGAGTTCAATTTAAATCCAATCTGATACACTGTGTGTATGGAGCTTTTATCTGTTCTTGTCATGTACTACTGAGGTTTTTGCCCCAAAGATGTATGGGTTATGTTAATCAGGTCTGTCAGATCAGGTTGTCGAGCATGCACTGGTACAGCACATTGTAGCACCCACCACATGTCGAAACAGCACGGGATCCTGGGTGGCTACCCCCCAGGCAGACACACGGTTCAGTCACCCCCGGAAATGACCATCTATCTTCTGCACCCAGGTGTTATGTGGGATTTTCTTGGCCTCATCCAGTTGCTCGGGTCCACAACAATGAGGATCCTGTGAGCCACATCACCCTCGGGGAATCACGCCACATGGCCGTAGTGCCGTAACTGACGCTCCCTCACAATGCAGGTAATGTGCCTCATTCGGGACTCCGTGAGCAACTGCTCATTCAACACAAAGTCAAACCAGCAGTACCCAAGGATTCTCTGAAGAGACACAGTACCAAAGGATTCCAGTCTTCGTCTCCGGTCACTGGATAGCGTCCATGTCTCACAACCATATAGCAAAACAGGGAGCACCAGGACTCTAAAGACTTGGACCCTCATCCTTTTGCAGAGATATCAGGAATGTCACACACACCTTTCCAGTAACATCATGACCCCCATGCTCTCCCAATTCGTCTACTGACTTCATAGAAAGAGTCACCAAAGACATGAATGTCACTGCTGAAGTAAGTAAACCTCTCGATGAGGTTAATACTCTTTTCTCAGACAGACACATTGCTGATGGCCGTGCCCAAGAGGTCATTAAAGGTCTGGATCTTGGTTTTCATCAGGACACTCGCAAGCCCAGACACTCAAACTCCTTGCTCAGTCTCCCAATCAGAGCCTCAATTGACTCCATAAAGATCAAAGCATTGTCAGCAAAGTCAAGATCAGTCAATCTTTCAGATGCCCCACAGCCACTGGACCCCGCAACCATGCCCAACACCCAGTCCATGCAAGCACTGAACAGAGTACGAGCAAAACACACCCCTGACGAACTCCAAAATCAACTGGGAAAAATGCAGAGATTGTGCCTCCAGTGGACAGTACACGTTTGTTTAGGAGACAATTAAAGGGGTTGAATACATGTGATTCCACACCGGACCAGGGGTTGGCGTAGTGCACTAACTTTCCCTCTCAATCTTTTGCAGACCATTCTAGGGAAATCCCGCCTGGCTCTGGGGCAGCTAATGACGTCACTTCCGGTTCCATCAACGATGACATCACTTCCTCCACTGGCCTTTAAAGCTGCCATCTTGTGTCAAGAGAGGCAGTGCTGTTTTGGACTATGTTATGTAAACATGACAACTCTTTGGAATCAAATTTGCAGCCGGGAACAATTATACGGGTGGCTACTCCAAACCTTCATAACGTCTTATGGTCGTTTTTGTGACAACAGATATCCATCAACCTTGAGGGGATTCTGTAAACTGTTAGATGTCCCACAGGGCAGCTCGATCAATGAAAAATCAACAAAGGCTGCAAAGAAACTCTGCTGATATTCGCGTTTGCACTCCATGAGAACCCTCAGTGCCAGAATACAGCCGATGGTAGGCTTCTTAGCCATATGACCAGACTGCTCCGGTTGCTGGTAGGTGAGCAAATGATCACAGATCCTATTGAGGTTGACACTAGCAAGGACCATACCCGGCACAGAGAGCAGTGTTATCCCCCTGTAGTTGCTGCAATCCAGGCGATCACCCTTCCCTTTCCAAATAGGGACGACAAGTCCCATTTTCCAGTCAGTTGGAATGATGCCCGTCTCCCAAATGGAAGCAAAGCTTGCTTGCAATGCCAGTAGGACAGCCTTACCACCAGCCTGGAGAAGTTCACCCCGGATATCACAGATCCCTACAGCCTTTCCTCCCCTCAGCTGGTTCACCACCCATGCAAGCTCAGTGAGATTGGGTGGTTCACAGCTAATTGGAGGATCAGCCTCAAGAACTGTCGACCCATGGATATCCAGCATCCTAGCCAGGGGATCAGATTTAAACAGCTGCTCAAAGTAGCCAGCCCAGCGAGTCACAACTGCAGTGTCTTCCATCAGGACTGTTCCATTAGCGGTCCTGACTGTGACTCTCTGAGGAACAGATTCAGATGTGCATAATGCTTCGATTTCTCTGTAAGCAGGATGTGAGTCACTAGACCACAGATGGTGTGTGTGTCACCTGTTCATAGATTCCTCTAACAAATGCCTCCTTATCTGCTCTCAGAGCCTTTGCAGCCATCCTTCTCAGTTTCTGGGACAGACCGGAGTTGCCATCAATGTTGAAGTTATGTTGATGGCCACCTTTAAATTGGACTAGTATAAGGATTGAGTTTGAGCCTTGGAATGGAATGGTTCCCCATACAGGTTCTTGTTACATTGTGATAATAAAATTGGACCAATGAGGATCGGTAAATGGTGTGATGGACAGCCGGGATGCCTTTACGCTGGGAGCAATGGGAGACCAAGTGTGGCCAGAGCATTACCTCCTCCAAAACGCTAGATGGCAGCCCCCCGGGTTGCAGTGGTGGGTGCCTCGGAACTTCCACAGGGCTTCATGGGAGTTTGGTACAGCCCTGTTAGGATCCGCAGGTGCCGCCAGGGGGTGCTACAATTACTGCTGAGCCCTGGAGAGCAGCTCTTCTGCTAGTGCTGCCGGAATCACATCAGACACCTGGAGCACTTCTGTGTGCCCTATATAAGGAGCTACTCCGAGAGCGAGAGTCGGGAGGAGGAGGGCAAAGTTTGCCGGAGGGAGAGTGGAGGAGAAAGAAAGAGAGAGATAAAGAAGAAGAAAAGAAAGAGAGAAACAGTAAAGCGTGTTGGTGCTTGTTGGAACTGTGGAAATAGAATTATAAAATTACGTGTGCTTTGGTACTTGTGTCCTTAGCGTTTGTCTTGTCTGTGATCTGGGCTGGAATGTTCACAATGGTTACAATACAATACAATACAATTTATTTTTGTATCGCCCAAAATCACACAGGAAGTGCCGCAATGGGCTTTAACAGACCCTGCGTCTTGACAGCCTTCCAGCCTTGACTCTCTAAGACGACAAGGGAAAACTCCCAAACAAACCCTAGTAGGGAAAAAATGGAAGAAACCTTGGGAAAGGCAGTTCAAAAAGAGACCCCTTTCCAGGTAGGTTGGGCGTGCAGTGGGTGTCAAAAAGAAGGGTGTGAATACAATACAATACACAGAAACGAGCAAATCCTCAAAACAGTATAAAAATGAAAATATTACAAGTATGGAGCAGAAATTAAAAGTAGAAGATATCACATAATATGATTTGGATTTGTTCAGATTCCTGGAGACCTCGACCATCATCCTGCCTCCTCCTATTGGCCATTCCACAGCTGAGACAGCCAATCCGATGAAAGGACCCCTCTATCCGACGATTCCTGTGTTCTTCCATCAGAGATGACTTTACCATAGGCAGACTTGGCGGGTGGGTCATTACACCAACTGCCACATTTGAGTACCGAGAAGAGAAACAGAATAGGTGAGGATTAGTAACAAATTCTAACTATCATGTTACTTGTGTTTTACTGCTAATAACTAACAACAGAGATGCAGTCTGCACAGTTAATCAGCAGCTTTAGTCAGGGTGTGCTAAACTGAAGTAGTGAGTCTTCAGTTGGGATTTAAAAGCTGAGACTGAAGGGGCATCTCTTATAGTAGCAGGCAGACCATTCCACAGTTTATGGGCCCTGTAATCAAAAGGTTGACCTCCTATTGTTATTTTATTAATCATAAGCAGACTGTCATCTTGAGATATTAATGTACGTTCTGGTTTGTACGTTCAGACAAGTTAAGCTGGATATTGGCCATTTAAGGCTTTATATGTTAAAAAAAAAACATCTCTGCATGTCTCCCGTGGAGGTTGTTGACCTGCACATGAGAAGAGACAGGCATACTGACTTGATATTCAGCTACTGATATTTTAGTAGTGGGCAGCTCCATTAACACCCACTGGGAAAATTATTAGGAACACCTGTATACCTGCTTACCTCTGCAATTAACTAATCAGCCAATGATGTGGCAACAACGCAATGAATAAAATCATGCAGATCCAGGTCAGGAGTGTCAGGTAATGTTCACATCGAACACCAGAACAAGGAAAAACATGATGTCAGTGATTTGGACTGTGCCATGATTCTTGTTGCCAGATAGATTGGATTCATGATTTGTGCAACTGCTGATCTCTTGGAATTTTTATGCACAAGTTTCCAGAGTTTAGTCAGAATGATGAAAAAAAAACTACCCAGTGAGCGGCAGTTCAGCAGACACAAAAACAGGCTTTATTTGATCAGGGTGGTCAGGGGAGGGTGACCAGACACTCAGGCTCGATTTGACAGTAAGGCTATGGTAACTCAGGTGGCCACTCAGTACAACTGTGGAGAGCAGAATTGCTTCTCTGAATGCACAGCCTGTCAAGCCTTGTGGTGTATGAGTAGAGTTACCAGACATCTGGCAAAAGGGGGACATGTTCTCCTTTTTGGTGTTGGGTCCTCCGTCCAGCAGGCATTGCCCAAAAAGGTGAAAATGTCCGACTTTCATCAATTACTGACTTGACCACATTATTGGCTGCAGTTGCATGCTATCATCTCTGTGTTTTACATAATTCATCTATTTTTTATCGAAAACAAAACACAGCTTGGGCGGCACAGTGGTGCGATGGTAGAGCTGCTGCCTCGCAGTAAGGAGACCTGGGTTTGCTTCCCGGGTCCTCCCTGCGTGGAGTTTGCATGTTCTCCTCGTGTCTGCGTGGGTTTCCTTCGGGTGCTCCGGTTTCCTCCCACAGTCCAAAGACATGCAGGTTAGGTGCATTGGTGATCCGAAATTGTCCCTAGTGTGTGCTTGGTGTTTGTGTGTGCCCTGCAGTGGGTTGGCACCCTGCCTGGGGTTTGTTTCCTGCCTTGTGCCCTGTGTTGGCTGGGATTGGCTCCAGCAGACTCCCGTGATCTTGTAGTTAGGATATAGCGGGTTGGATGGTGGAAGCCAGTAACTCAGAGCTGCTTTAAATCTGCAAATTTTTCTTTTGTATTCCCAGGCACAATGCCAACGTTGAAATTGTAAAGTAGACAAAAAAACAAAAAAAGAATTAGACTGTCTGTTGACTCTGTCGGATGAATCTTTTTACAAAGTTCAATATTAAGAACGTTTCTTGTCTGGTGTTCCACGCCTATGTGGCCGAGAACAATCAACTGCTGTGAAAAGTCACCTTGTTTTCATTCTAACACACAGTTCACAATGTGTTTCGTGAACAGAACGGGAAGTGTTCTCCTTTGTCCTCCTTTATGACTGTAAGAGCGGGTGCAGAGAGTCCGCTACTCGCCTGACCAGAATTCGGCGTCGGTTCTCCTTGGCTTGAGGGTGACCTCCGTAGCGTAGCAGACTGAGTCCTCGATGTGTGGAAAGGCACACAGAGATGGTCACCCCAGTTTGTGGACTATTTGTCAATTGTATTTAATTTCTTTTACAACACAACAGTGGAGATGCAACACTGAGCTACACAAGAACACTTCTTTTCTGTCTACTCCACCCACCAAATTTTCTCCTCCCTTAAATAATCCATCAATAAATTTTATTAAAACTTCCTGACATGAACCCCTGCTTATATGTCCTTCGGTATCCCGCATTGGGTTCGCAGGTATCTGGTACGCTATGTGTGGGTGTGAGGAAACGTCTCCCAAAGTACTAATTTAAAAGTATGTTTCTATGCCTGAGTACCTGATGCACTAAAAGTGTCAGTCATTAAACCTTTACTTAAAAAGTAACATGATAGTTATATTTGAATACTAACCCTCACCTATTCTGTTTCTTTTCTCGGTACCCAAATGTGGCAATTGGTGCCACGGCCCACCTGCCAAGTTGTTTGCCTGCCTAAGTTAAAGTCATCCCTGATGGAGGATCACAGTAATCATGGGAAAGAGGGGTCCTTTCATCTGAGCAGCGTTTCAGCCGTGGCATGACCAAATGGGGAGGCAGCTTGATGGATGAGGTCTCCAGGACTCTAAAAATATCCAAACCTAATTATGTCATATCATCTACTGTTAACACTAGAATTACCAGAGCCTACGAAAAAAACTCGTAATTCCGTCCCACCTTAAACTGCTTCTTAAATCCCTTCACACCTCTCCGCCAGCGTCCTTTGTCTTCTAAATGTGCTGATAAGAGAAGCTCGGAGCAGCCGGCTATTCCATCCCCCCACCACTTTAGAACGTGCACGAACTTCTCTCAGCTCATGCCTTGATTGAGTATCTGGGAGTGAAGTGGAGTTTTAGAGTGGAAATAATAGATCGTTGTTTGGAACACAAGCATTTCATGTCTGTTCCGTTTCTACAGTAATCTGTGTCAACACATTGTTAAAACAGAAACGTTTTTTATATTCTAGTAGTAGATGACAAAATGTAGGCATAAACTATATAATGTATGAAGCCTGAAGTCCAAATAGCAAAGAAACATTTTCACAAGAATAACACAATTGCGCTTTTATTCAAAAATATAACTGCAGAAACAAAAAGCCGCCTAAACATGCGACATTGACACCACTTTATTGTAACTGCCTCCGTGGTTCAATAGACTCAGTCCCCGCTTGGGAATCAAAAGGTCACAAGTTTGATCCTGCGCCCCACCGTTTTGAGAAGTAAACTGCTCTTAGTCTTACTGTTTTAAAATAAAAGCATACATTTGATTTCAGTCTGTAACAACCGGTGCAATTTATGATCCTTGTAAAGGCTAGCTTTTTTTTTTTTAATTCACTTTTCATTCTCTCAGTCGCGTTCAGAATCAATCCATACAACCCCATCTGACACGGCTGTTCTCACTAAAGACGCGCTATAGCTCTGCAGTGTACCACGATGCAATCACACACCCAACGGTTCTGACACACAAACGCTGGCGAAGCTGCCTTCTTCGTATCTCACCGTCACTTGCTTTTCTTTTTATTCAGTTTTATTGAGTGTTCCTGCCAGTCCCCGCATGTTGCTGTATTCTGTTTCTTTTGTACTCCAGGAAATGCAGAGGAAAGAATGGTAAAGACCAGTAACTTCGGCGCTATATGCAATCATCAGACACTCCCCATCTGCCCGTGTCGTTCAAACACAGGAACATATGTTGGTGTAAAAGTATGACAAAAGTGCACTTTTTCCATCGCCTTTTCCTGTAAGAAGCAATGTCTCTCTATGCTGTGGTTTCTATTTTATTAATAAATTTTATTATTATGCTGTATTAAGGATTTGTTCTGTTCTGTGTTTTGTATTGTATTGACCCCCACTGCACGCCCAACCTACCTGGAAAGGGGTCTCTCTTTGAACTGCCTTTCCCAAGCTTTCTTCAATTTTTCCCTACATGTTTGGGAGTTTATTCTTGTCTTCTTAGAGAGTCAAGGCTGGGGGGCTGTCAAGAGGCAGGGTCTGTTAAAGCCCATTGCGGCACTTCCTGTGTGGTTTTGGGCTATACAAAAATAAATTGTATTGTATTGTATTGTATGCGAAAGGCCTTCAGGTCGGGGCACGTGCCTGCTGCCCGCCATTCCTCCCGGCGTTCTTCTGGAGCGGCCGTAATATTCAAGAGCATCTGGCTGCAGCCACTGTAAGGTGTTGAGCTCCACAGTAAGCAGAAACACGTGACCGCCACAGTAGACGGAAAACGCCCCTCCCCTACTATCTTAAGCTTAAGGCGTGCTCTTTCCCTTTTGCTGCTTTGCCCAGTGATTTTTAAGGTTAGGATTGTTGATTGGGTAGGTCCTATTTTAGTTAGTCCCGTTTAGTCTTTTTAATTTTATCCTGTCTTGTACGTCCGGTTGTTTGGGTTGGCTTCATTTAGTTAAAAGAAACCGTTTTCATCATACTCTTTTCTGGAAAAGTGTTCATCCATGTGTGGTTTTAGAAGGATTTTTTAGTTTGCGGAAGAAATAGCTTTTTAAGTTAGATCCTGTCCTGCCTCGTGTTACTTGTTGTCCGGGATGGACATTTCCGCGAACGGTTATTTTATATGCTAAAGAAGGAATATTCATTCGCCTACTGTGGAGGTCACGTATTTCCGCATACTGTGGAGCTCAACAGCTTACAGTGGCTGCAGCCAGACCCTTCTCGTCTGGCTGCTGTCTCGGAGCTAATAGATAGGCGCGTGGAAATCGCCGGTCACGGATTCAAGAGACGGACGGGGTGATTTAGGCGTGCACGCATTCGCGGCGCAGATGGCACGTGACTAGGGAGCGCGAGGGGTGTTAGACCCGGGTCAGGTGATGGTTGACCCGCGATAAAAGCCGGTCTTTACGCTAGAAAGCAGGAGTTCAGTTCAGAGCAGGAGAAGGTGAATATGTGAGCTGCAGGGTGATGTACCGGCAGAGAATAGATTGCTATTCCGATTTGCCAGGGCAAGTCAGCTTTAACCCCAAATGTTTGGATAGGGCTAAGTATTTTATTTGTTGTTTTTTTACTGAAAAGCTTATTGAAAATGTTTTTTTGGAAGATTTTTTCTGCTGCATGCCCATGTGTTGAATGCAGATTTTGGAAACATACTTTTTATTGCTTGTATTTTATCTTAATTCATCATTGGCAGTGTTTCTGTGCCTTTTTTATAATATCTTATGGACTTTTTTTCCCTTTAATAAATACACCGTTCTAGTTGTTACCTCAGCTGTGTCTGCCTCCCTTATTGACCCTCTGACTTTCTGTCCTGCTACTTCATGTCCCCAAGTTCTTGCTAAAGCCTATGATTGGGACTCTGGGGTGTGACAATGGGCTACAACAGAAGAAACCCACATCGGGGTCCACTCCTGGCAGTCAAGAACAGAAAGCTGAGACTGCAGTGGGCACGGGCCCAACAAAACTGAACAGCTGAAGAATTGAAAAAAAATAGCCTGGTCTGATGAGTCTCGATTTCTGCTGTGGTACACAGGTGGTAGGGCCAGCATTTGGCACCAACATCATGAATCCATGCCCCCAATCTTCTTAGTGCCAACAGTCTAGGCTGCTGGTGGTAGTGGTGTTCGGTTTCAGGAATGTTTTCTTGGCATGCTTTGGGCCTGTTAATACCAATCAATCATCACTTGCATTCCACAGTCTATTTGAGTTTTGTTGCTGACCATGTCCATCCCTTCACGGCAACAATGTACCCATCCTCTAATGGCTACTTCCAGTGTAATTATGCACCATGTCACAAAGCAAATGTTGTCTCAAATTGGTTTAATGAACATGGCAATGAGTTTAGCGGCCTTCAGTGGCATTCCCTGTCACCAGATCTGAATCCAACAGAACACCTTAAAGATGTGATAGAACAAATCTGACAAATCTGCACAAGTGGTGTGAGGTAATCATGTCAACATGGACCAGAACCTCAAAGGAATGTTTCCATCATCCTGTAGAACCCATGCCACAAAGAATTCCCATTTATCCAGCCCAGTTATAGTATAGTCTTCTAATAATGTGCTCAGGGAGTGTATGAGTCTTGTATATTTTCCATAACAAGTGTCTAATGTACCCTCTTCTGCAGTTCCCCAGAGGCACTGGCACAAGGAAAAATGGGATACCAGTCCTTCACTTGTCATGCTGATTAATTGCAGGTGCCAGTTAAAGTGGCACTCAGACTAGTTGGGCAGTAGGGGGTGAATGTATAATCAGATAGTGACGCAGCATGAGGTGAACGCAGACTCGTAAAGCAATCAGTCAGTAGTGCTTTCCACTATGGCAGCCTGTCTATTGAGCACATTTGTAATGAAATTCATGACAAGAATCAATGTCTAATATTCTAATACAAACAAGCCCAATACAAGTGCCTTGTGTGCCTATTCATTTGTAAAGAGACTCAAGGCCCACAGTCTTGTATAAAATTTTAAATAAAAATGAGCATAAGAAGTAGTATGTTGATGAGCTATGATGATAATTGCAAACCACCTATCCAAAAAATATTTCTGTAACCAAAGGAACATGCAGAACATTATAAGGAAGACGATCATAGCCGATGTCCTCTGAGAAAGACCAGCAATATCTAACTATATGGCAAACAGGCGTGACTGGACATGGGCAGGCTACAAGTGTCGCCAATTCCCTGTGCTCTCAAGCATTCACAGCCACTTGAGCTAAACATCTAAGTGTATAAAATGCTAGGGAGTTGTGTCTGTCTGTCTGTCTGTCTGTCACACAACTACTTTTGAACCACTGGGACTTAAACCTCAAACCTCTTGGTCTTAATCAGCATCTTATGACACGACACACATTGGTGGACATTACAACATTAGAACACTGTAGATGAGAACAGGTCATTCAGCCCAACAAAGCTCACCAGTCCTATCCACTTATTTCTCCCAAAAAAGCATCGAGTCGAGTTTTGAAAGTCCCTAAAGTCTTACTGTCTTGTAACGGCCGACCCCTTACCCGGCTGGCAGCTACACCTCCAAGACCTGTGGCCTGAATAAATTACTGAGGTTGGATCCAATTATTAAGCCATACCTTTAACAAATTAAATTTTTCCCCACAATCGACGGTGTAAATAAGCACAAAAGAAAAGCAGATATGTAAACTTAAACTGATAAATTGTATTAACTGCAAAAGTCATTTTAACAAATAATCAGCATTGATGTGCATTCAACTGAGTCCAAAACAAGACTGAGGAAACAAAGGAAAAGGGGCAGGTTTTAAAGGGGGAGACAGGAAGTGAGGTCATATGGATCCGGCACGTGGTCTTCCACCATTGGTTCATAGCCGGACGTGACATCAGAAGGACTGGAGCTGGTGTGGCCGACTTCCATTGGCTCAGTCCCGGAAGTGATGTCAGGAGAGCCAGGTGAAATCCCCCGGGAATGGTCTACAGGCAAGGGAGAAAAAGAGTCAGTGCACTCTGCCACACCCCGGCATGCCTCCGAACTGCCTTCACTCAAGCCCTTTAGCTGCCTCCCATGCGCACGTGTGTGACAATATATATATATCCCTCCACCAAAGCAACAATGTGACAACAACCTATATGAATATAACAAACTCTCCCTTGCCCTTGTAACATATAACAAACAACACGAATAACAAAAATGAATGAGATACAGAAATGAACGGTTGTGAACTTGAGTCCAAATAATAATTGTCCTGATGCAGATGACTGGTTAACCGATATATGGAGTGTTTGTATCTCCCAGAACAAAATGGAACAGCCTCACCGTGTAATCCTCGGCGCATGGTGGATGATGAACTCCGACCCCGGGGTCTCTCGAGATGAGGGTATTGGAGTAAGTCCGGCGGAATGAAAAACAAACTGGATGGAAATTCGCGATGTGGAATACAGCAGGTACAGATGGTTAGTGGTCATTCAAAATGAAAGTCTCCTTCTCTCTCTCCTTCCTCCTCTCTTTTCTCTTTCCCTCTTGATTGTTTTTATAGTCCTGTGACGGATGTAATTGATTGATTGTAAACCAGTGTTTTCCAGGTTTGGGGCTGCGGTCTCCTTCCATCATCCATCCCCCTTTATGGGGACGGCATTCACTGACACACACAAACAGCAAACGGGACAATGGAAACAAGACGCACGTGGTATGAACACGGACAACACTATTACTACTATGTAGCCCCGCTACATTCTACCACACTACTTGGTCACCAATTTCAAGTGTCTATCGTTTTTTATGTAAAGATAAACTTCCTAATGTTTGTGCGAAATTTACTTTTAACAAGTTTCCAACTTTGTCCCCGTGTTCTTGATGAACTCATTTTAAAGTCACCGTCTCGATCCACCGGACTAATTCCCTTCATAATTTTAAACACTTCAATCATGTCTCCTCTTAATCTTCTTTTGCTTAAACTGTACAGGCTCAGCTCTTTTAATCTTTCCTCATAACTCATCCCCTGTAGCCCTGGACTCAGCCTAGTTGCTCTTCTCTGGACCTTCTCTAGCGCTGCTATGTCCTTTTTGTAGCCTGGAGACCAAAACTGCACACAGGACTCCAGACGAGGCCTCACCAGTGTGTTATAAAGGTTGAGCAGAACCTCCTGTGATTTGTACTCCACACATCAAGGCGCTATATAACCCGACATTCTGTTAGCCTTCTTAATGGCTTCTAGACACTGTCTGGAAGTCGATAGCTAAGACTCCACTATGACTCCTAAATCCTTCTCATAAGGTGTACAACCACCCATTGTGTATTCAAACCTTTTTTACTTCCCGTGTGTAATTCTTTACATTTACTGACATTATATTTCATCTGCCACAAATCTGCCCAAGCCTGTCTGCTGTCCAAGTCCTTCTGTGATGATATAATGGATTCCAAATTATCTGCTAATCCACCTATCTTGGTATCATCTGCAAACTTAACCATCTTGTTACTTATATTCCTATCTAAATCATTTATATATATATTAAAAATAGCAGCAGCCCCAGCACTGACCCCTGCTGGTCACCACTCTTAACATCGGCCAGTTCTGATGAGGTTCCTCACACCATCACCCTCTCCTTCCTGTGTCTGACCCAATTCTGCGCCCATCTGGAAACATCATCCTGAACTCCCACTAAAATGTGCCACAAGGTCATTGGGGTTCAATTCAAGGTTCTTGCATAGACAAACTGATTGACAAGGTGAAATGGCAGAAAAAAAAAGAGCAGCGACATCTGCTGAGTGTGAAGCAAATTGCAGACAAAGTTGATCCTGGTCTTAATTGAAACCTTATGACATGATACGCCTTGTTGAAGCTTAAAAAATCAGGCTTGTGGCAACCTCTATAAAGTTATCAGGGATTGTGTCTTTTTTAACAGCAAACTGCACAGGCAAACTGACATGGTAGAAAGATGAAGAAGAGCAGCACCATCTGCTGGGTGTGGCACACTCAGGAAAAAAAAAAAAAAAAAAAGAGTGGCCACAATAGTTTATCTTATTAATGTAATCACCAAAAGTGAATAGTATTTGGTAAACAAAGGGTCCCTGTTGTCGATTGGACCATGAAAACGGACTGTGACATGAGCAGTGATTGATAGGAACGTGTTTCACACTGAAGTTGTTCCGTCAGGGTTGCAGTAAAGGGACGAACTTCGGCCCGCCCCTCAGACGCAACTTGGACAACAAACTGAAAGCGGTGTGCTGTTATTGCTGCTCCACTTTACCTATTTCACAGGTTAGTGAACAATAAATTGGAATATTTTATCTTTGAACTGAGAGTCAAGAATACTCAGAACATGACGGTAGTATCCTGATATGTATTGCTACAGAGGCGCGAAGTCAAAACTTGCTAAATGCAGGCGGCAAGCTGCTTGTTTGCAGAGACTGCGTCGCTGCGCTGTAGGTAGACGGCGGTGCTGTAAATCATTAACCAGACAAGAGTGTGGCTTTTTAAATAGTTGCTCGGCTCCTAAACACTTGGTACTCTTGTTAAATGTATATTTTGTAAATTGTATTACGTGTAAATAAGTTATAGAATGGCTGAAATGTTGTGATGAATGGTTATTATGCTGATATAAATATGAAACGGGTAGTTATGAAAGTGTTTGAAATATGATAATAGTAGCATTAAAGATTTTTGATTAATACTTAATGGTGATGTTTCATACATTTAGAAATGTTATTTTAAAAAAAGGGTTATATAATGACGAGATTAGTTGTGCCTCTGCATATAATTTAAGACAGCACATACAGTAGCTTGATTTACATGCGGTATTTCTGTAATCTTTTTCTATATTACCCTAGTGGCTAGGGATTGCTTACTGTATATACATGTGTATGTGATCTTGTTTATTGAGACTCTTGGTGGAATGAAGAGGTACTTTAGTGGGAACACACCTGAGAGTGTGAATGTCAAATAGTCAAATATATATGCAGGGTTATAATGACTTTACTGAATGTGAATAAAGAGACGCAACTTGGACAACAAACTGAAAGTGGTGTGCTCTCATTGCTGCTCCACTTTACCTATTTCACAGGGCCAAAAACCTGGATTACGTCACCATTGAGGGCCAGTAGAGTTCAGTTCCAGACCTGGTTGACGTAGCTCATCCTCTGGTGGAGGTGAAGTTCGCATACACTTCGGGATTTGCTACTTTCATCATTTCTGTTGCTGTGGCCCACTAGTGGGGCCCGTAACATGAGCATGAAGCAAATTGCAGAAGCTGATTACGTGATAAGAAGAAGAAGAAGAATGACAGCTCTGGTATCTTCTGTGTGCAATCTGCTTGGCCTGGAACCTTGATCTTGATCCTACAACCTTTCCTGTGACAAAATGCTGTCGCCTTAAATGCATTTGGCCTTAATACCCTCCGACATCCTTGCATGATACACTGTTTATTGAGAAAGGTTTGATTTGCAGGGTCTGCGGTATGGCGGCTTGAATGTCTGTGTCATGTTCTGGGCTGTAATCCCTTCCACGCTTTCTTGAAGATTAGTTACAATGAATAAAATGGAATAAACTATTAGATATTTGTTCTCATGCAGCGTTTTCATTAAACATTCATGGACGAGATGCTGAATTCCTCTGTCACGTTTTCATTAGATACTACAGGAGCGGTCCTTACATCCATTGTCACATTGGCACAGAGCTAGCTGGCTTTTTTCTTCCAAGCGGCTTTGTCGTCGGAGGGTAATTCTGCCGTTAATAGAAATCCTTCCTAAGTTCAGCTGTTTTTCTTTAATCTTCTTCTGAACTCAGCATGCAGCTTGATGAGTTGCCCGTGGTGCCTTCTCTAACCAAAATGTTTTTACAAGTTTTCATTTTTGTTCATAAAATATGTGATGAGACGGCTATCCCACCACTTCTATAAACGCATTGCTGTTCTTTTATGCCTGATGTGAAATCCCAACTATGAGCAGAACAGGTAAAGTCAGGCCAGTCATTCTGTGCAATTTATGAATCAGCTCATCTATTACAAATATGTCAGCATAATTAGGATGGTGTCCCTAATCAATTAGTCAGAGGACTCCGATTAAGCATTATGTGAACTTCCATGACACCGTTGCTGAACTGTGTGAAATCAAATAGAAATGCAAAGATGACGAGCAGCTCAAGGTTTTAAACGAGGATGGTCATTGCGTTCAAAGTTTAAATGCACCTTGTGCATCCCATGGTCGGCACTATGTGGTGGGGCCCTGTGGAGGCTAAGATCCCCATCCAGAGAAATCTGCCCCCAAAAAATGACAAAATCAAAATGAACTGAAACAAAATGATTATTTGGCGGAAAATGCAAAATGTGACAGGTTATCATATCAGTCCTCTCCTGGGCACTCTCGTTAGTCTCAACTGCAGTATTTCAAAGAGCTTCTTCAAATCATTATTACTATTCTGTTTATTTTTAGATGTTGGGGATAGTCTTCAGAAAAACAGCATCTTTTACTTCTGTCTCTTATCTGAACTTTTCTTTTGCTGCCCCACTGGACTCCCATTTTGGATGTTTGTCCGTGTGGACGTTGTGTTTCTGCAGCGCAGTTACACATGATCTCATAAAAGTGACCCATTAGTGACCTGCTCGTTCACACCAACAAACAATTTTCTTTTAATAGCCTTCTATTGAGGTGAGTGGTATGATTGATACGGATGTATGCAGGATTGCGGACACTGCGAGTGTCTCTACTGTCAGACAACACTTGGACTTTTCCTCTTATTTGATATTTTTTCTCTGGCATATGTGAAGGCCCCTTTGTGAGCAGGACCCTGGGGTGTCCACCCAAGTCACCCTGATGGTAAATCCAGCCGTGTATGCAACCTCTGGTAAACGCTTTTGGTCAATTAAAACTAAAAATAACCGACACCTGAACAGTTTCTTTCGATAGGCCTTGCAAACCAGTAATTCAGCTCATCTTCTTGACATACTAATGTGTTCTCTCATATGCTATGTGAAGGTGTGTGCATGAGCAGGCTATGTACATTGTGGCCTGCAGAGGGCGCTCCTGTGGCCCAAACCCGACACAGGCAGATGGAGGACACAAGTTTTTATTTTTTTCTTCTTTTTCCACGTGGGAAACACCTACCGACCCCCCCGGTTTCCCACCTGTGCAGTGCAGTTTAAGCACTAGAACACAGCACCAAAGCCCACTTTCCTTCTACCTGTCTCTTTCTCTTCCTCTTCCTCTTCACCTCCACTTCTCCCCCCCGACTATGGTTCCCAGAGTGATGGCTCCTTTGTTGGGCACCCGGAAGTGCTCCAGGAGTCCAACGACCTTCTTCCGGCAGCACTTCCAGGTGTTGTGTAAGTGCTGCCACACAGGGCTCAACAATACCGGCAGCACCCCCTGGTGGCGCCCACGGAACCCAACAGGGCTGCACCAAACTCCAACTCCCATGTAGCCCTGGGGGAGTCCAAGGCACCGCTGCAACCCAGGGGGGCTGCCATCTACTGCTCAGTGGGAAGCATGGCTCTGGACATACCACCCCCAAACCCCCCGTCCCCAGTCCATCCAGTATAGGGGCATTCCGGCTATAAGTAACGAGCACTCGTGTCCCATACACCGCACGACTCCGAGTGTCTCGGCAATAATTGCTTAGATGAAATCTTAGCAATAACACAGCTCTGTCCTGTTGTATCTCTTTACTAGAGCAGATAGTCAGAAAACAAAGCTTAAACTCATTGCATAGCCATTGCCAAGGTCATTAACGAAACCATCTTTCTCATTGATGGTAACTATTTACAATTTACAACCCCGGACGGCAATAACCCAAACCCACCCCACCAGTTGAGCACAAACACATACAACAATTTACATCAGGACAAACAATTCAATTACCTAGTTAATTTAACACAACAATAAGCTTTTACATAAATTACCCACAATGCTTTTACATAAATTACCCACAATGCATCACACCAACAGCGCTGGTTGCCAGGTCACTACACAGCCCCCAGAGGGTTAGTGTCCCCACAACCCTAATCTTCACAGTAAAAATCGAACAAATGTCCTGGCCGGCGACGGACACGCTTCGGCCTGCCTGATGTACCATCACTCGTGTCAGGCTCAGTCCTCAGACTGTCAATGTCAGTCTCGGCACCGGGTTGGAGGTTGGAGAGCCGCTTTGATTCTCAGGTCTTTCTTGTACTGGGGCCAGTGGGTGGTATGGTGCCAACCGGTCCTTATGCAGCACCACCCGTCTGCCCCGTCCAGGCATTCGGACTCGGAAAACTACCTCCGAAATTTTGTCCAAAATCTCTCCAGGTCCTTGCCAATGGTGAGTCAATTTAGGAGACAGTCCCCGTTTCCTTTGTGGGCAAAACACCCACACTTTGTCCCCTTGTCTCAGCGTCGGACCATGAGCCCGGGTGTCATATGCCCGTTTCTGGCGAGCTCCAGCTCCCTCTAAGGCCTCCCTGGCCAGTTGATGAACGGTGTCCAGACGCTCTTTCACCCGCCTAAAATAATCCAGTTCGGGCCCACCAACAATCTCAGGCTCAGGGGGCGAGCCAAACACCAAATCCACTGGCGTGCGAAGTTCTCTCCCAAACATCAGCCCCGCTGGTGTGCATTGGCTTGACTCTTGTACGGCTGTCCTATATGCCCACAGGACCAGAGGCAAGTGTTGGTCCCAGTCTCGCTGGTGTTGACTGGTCAGGATTGCAAGTTGAGTGGCCAGGGTGCGATTAAAACGCTCGACCAGTCCATCACTTTGAGGGTGAAGGGGGGTGGTTCTGGTCTTTCTCACCCCCAGTTGCTGACACACCTCCTTGAACAAACGGCTCTCGAAGTTCCGCCCTTGATCACTGTGAAGTTCGTTCGGAACTCCAAATCGAGTGAACATTTCATCCACTAACCGCTGAGCTGCTGTGGAGGCACTCTGATCCGGAACTGCATACGCCTCTGGCCATTTGGTGAAATAATCCATCGCGACCAAAACAAAACGATTTCCGGCTTCGGTGACAGGAAAAGTACCCAGTACATCCACTCCAATTCTCTCCATGGGTGCCCTGACAAGGTACTGCTGCAATGGCGCGTGAGAACGTTGGCCAGGTCCTTTCTGCGCAGTACAGATGTCACAGCAGTGGACGTGCAGCCCTGCATCTTGCCGACACCCGGGCCAATAGAACCGCTGCCGCAGCCGACGCACTGTCTTAGCATTTCCGTAGTGTCCAGACCCAGCTGCTCCATGGACCCACCGGAGGACCTCAGCGCGCAAAGCCTGAGGAACCAGAAGTTGTAATCGGTCAATTCCCCCCCTTGGTGCTTGCCACCATCTGTAGATCACGCCATCGTGCAACTCCAAGTTGCCCCACTGGGAGTGTAGTAGCTTGTGTTCAGGCCCCTGTGAAGACACGGTTTGCCAGTCGGGACATTCTTGGGTCTCCAGCCAGCTCTTTACCTTCTCTAGCACTTGGTCGTTCGCTTGCAGTTGTCTCAATTGGTCTGTGGTGAACGGCTCCCCTGCTCCATCAGTGTCATCTAGCCCTGCTGATGCTGACGATGGCCCCAGACCTCTTTCTTCCTGTCGACAGCAATATCAACACTCGTTGATGAGGCATGGATGCCTGGAGAGGGCATCAGCGTTGGCATGCTGCCGTCCCGGTCGGTGCTGTACCTCGAAATCGTATTCCTGGAGGATCTCCATCCACCTTGCCCTCAGGTTGCCGGAAATTTAACATCCAGGTGAGGCTAGCATGGTCAGTCCGAAGCGTGAACCTAGTGCCCAATAGGTAGGGCCGAAAGTGCCGTACTGCTAGGATCACGGCCAACAGCTCCCGCCGAGTGACGCAGTAATTTCTCTCCGGTCGACTGAGGCTGCAGCTGTAATAAGCTACCACTCTCTCTCCAGTCTCCCCCTTCTGTGAGAGTACGGCCCCAATCCCCACATTGCTAGCGTCAGTGTCCACGACAAAAGGTTGGTTGGGGTCAGGATAAGCCAGGATGGGCGCGCTGACGAGGGCAGCTTTTAGTTGTTGGAAAGCGGCTGTGCAGTCTTCCGTCCACCCAAACTGTTGGCCCTTACTCGTCAGTCGGTGCAAGGGGCTGGCAATGGTTGCAAAGTTTTTTACAAACCTCCTGTAGTATGAGGCTAAACCCAGGAATCTCCGCAGTTCGGTGATGTTGGCTGGTGGGGGCCAGTTGCTCACGGCAGCCACCTTTGCTGGGTCGGTAGCCACCCCACTCTCGCTGACGACGTGTCCTAGAAACTGGGTCTGTCGGGCGAGAAGATTACACTTTGCGGGGTTCAACCGCAACCCGGCGCTACGAATGGCGGTCAGGACCTCCCTTAAATTGTGCACAGCCTGGTCAAAGTCTCTGGCATGAATCAACAGATCATCCAAATAGACCACACAACGGTTTCGGGGAATGTCTTTTAGAACCCACTCCATTAGTCTTTCAAAGGTGGCTGGTGCGTTACAAAGTCCAAACGGCATTACCTTAAACTGCCACAGCCCTTGTCCAATGGTGAATGCAGTTTTGGGCCGGTCCTCTGATGCCAGTTCTACTTGCCAATATCCGCTGCGTAAGTCCAAGGTGCTGAACCAACAAGATCCAGCCACATAGTCCAATGCATCATCGATGCGTGGCAGTGGGTAAGAGTCTTTGCGAGTGACTGCATTTAATCTACGAAAGTCCACACAAGGGCGCCAACCCCCCGTTTTCTTCTGCACCATGACCATGGGTGCGGCCCATGGACTGTCCGAAGGCTCAATAATGTCGTTAGCTACCATCTCGCAAATCAATTCTTCGGCAGCTTGGCGTTTCGCAAGAGACAATCGGTGGGGGCGCAAACGAATGGGAGCGGCATGGCCAGTGTCAATGTGGTGTTTTACTAAAGAGGTTCTGGTGCAGTCCTCCTCTCGAGCCGCAAAAATGTCCACAAAGTCTTTTAGTAGATGCTGGAGTTGCTCCTGCTGTGGCGTGCTCAGATGTTCACCACTTCGATGGCCCAATTCCTCTACAGCGGCAACTGTCTCAGCTGATGGGGGATCGTGCGATGAACACAATTTGGAAACATTTGTCTGTACTGCAATACTCTCCTGGGGGTTCTCTTGAATCCCTGCAACTTCCAAACAATGGTTGGGATCCGGTGAGCAGTGGTGTCCAGGTGAATCCACGCTGGCAGTCTTTCCAGGACGGTTCCAGCCCGACCGGAGCGGCACAGTCTCATTACCAAAACAAAGGATGGCCCTTGACACATCAACACGTGCTCCCCAGTGTGCCAACAAGTCCAACCCAATGAAGCACTTGTCTTTAATGTCTGCAAGCCAGAATTCGTGGCTGGTCTGGCTCGTTCCTACCAACACAGATAACAGTTTCTTTCCGGGCATTACTGTCCGTTCACCCGTAACAGTGCGTAGTTTGCTATTTGTGGGGGTCCAGTCCTTTGAAAGAAGACCAGCGGTTTCGGGCAACACTCCTTTTTGTAGCAAACAAATAGTGGACCCCGTGTCCACTAAAGCACTGCATGGCCGCCCGTCAATAGTGCAGTCTAGGTACAGTCCAGTGGAAAACCCACAACGCCCCACTTTAAGGCAGTCATCGTGGAGGGGTGCTGAAAAACGGAGCGAGGGTCCCCTCACGGCCTCACCCCGAGGTCGTTTCCCGGCGGTGATGTTGTACGAGGCAAGGGTCTTGGAGCAGGGCAATCCCTGGCAAAGTGCCCTGGTTCTCCGCATCGGAAACAGCGGTTTACTCGTTGTCTCTGTCGGGGGGTTGACGTTGTTTGAGCGCGACTGACCTCCACTACCTCAGACAGGTCCCCTTCCGCCCTTCGTTCAACTGCTCTCGTTAGTCGACTCGTGCGTGGCGTTCGACTTGTCGGTGACTCAGCTTGTAGCACCTCTTCAGCCCGCTCAGCCTCTCGCAGTGCCTCGCTCAAATCTCGGGGTGACAACAGACAGACATGCTGCCGGAGACGTTTTGGTGTGAGGCCCCGCAGGAAAGCATGAAGACTGAGTTCCTCCCTCGCTGCTGTTGAGAAAGTAGGGTAACCTTTTCGTGAATATACCCTGATGTCAGCGGCAAAGGCTCCTACACTCTCACCTTCATGCCGACGTCGGCTAGTCAGCTTTTCTCTGCTGCATTCTGCTGAGGTTCTTTGTCCAAAGCGACGGGTGAGAGCCTGAAGATCACGACACTCCTCCGATGGCAGATCAATGAGTACCTGAAGTGCGGGACCCTCCAAAGCAAGGGCCAAGTGTGTCGCAGCTTCCTCGCAGCTCCATCCATTGTGTAGGGCGGCCAGATCTACTTGTGCAAGGTATGGCTCTAAGGGTGTCAATCCGCTGTATCGCGGCAGCTTAGCAGGTGACCGTGAGAAGAGGACTGGCCGACTGGTAACCTGGGGTATCGTTGCGGTAGTTGAAGGTTCATTCTGGCCGTGCCTAGAAGATCGTAACACTGTCCGGGGAATACTGGCACCATCAGGCCAGTTTGCCTCTTTTCTCCGCACAGTTCCGCTGATCAGGCGCTCTAACGCAATGCTGTTCTCTAAGATGGCACGCTCTAATTCTTCAAGACTCTGTTCCATAATGGTGTCTTCTAAACAGCCTGATATCCCACTTCTGACACCAATGTAGCGACCCGTGGTTGAGTCTTAAAGTTTTTAGAGCCGAATTCTGCCGTGCACTTCTCCCAAGCTGTCGGCTAGCGGACTGCCAGCGTTATGCACGTAGCTGTACCCAGCTCTTTAAGTAACGAGCACTCGTGTCCCATACACCGCACGACTCCGAGTGTCTCGGCAATAATTGCTTAGATGAAATCTTAGCAATAACACAGCTCTGTCCTGTTGTATCTCTTTACTAGAGCAGATAGTCAGAAAACAAAGCTTAAACTCATTGCATAGCCATTGCCAAGGTCATTAACGAAACCATCTTTCTCATTGATGGTAACTATTTACAATTTACAACCCCGGACGGCAATAACCCAAACCCACCCCACCAGTTGAGCACAAACACATACAACAATTTACATCAGGACAAACAATTCAATTACCTAGTTAATTTAACACAACAATAAGCTTTTACATAAATTACCCACAATGCCTTTACATAAATTACCCACAATGCATAATGCCAACAGCGCTGGCTGCCGGGTCACTACAATATAGAAATACCTGAAAATTTGGATCGGATGATTAACAACAAGTACTATATTCAATCTATTGGATTTCTTATTTCTAATCAGTTTACTTTTACATATGTAACCCCCTTGCACCACCAATCCTTTATCAGTAGGCAAAGGCCTGAGCTCTTTATAACGGTGTTGCCACCTCTATTGTTGGCAGGTTCACTATAGCCCACTTTAAACCCGGTAATGCCCAATCCAAGCACTGTTACTAAGATATTTTATAAAACCAAACTCTTTACTTAATTTGAACATAAACAGTTTTCCCAAAACTTAAAAGTATTTACAAATATATATATACATACAATACATAAAACAAACACTAAATTATTTACAACTATACAGTATATATAATGTGTCCGAAACTACTGGTGAGCTCACCCAGGACTTATTTACCCAGTCAGTAAATGTTACTCACTCCGTTGGGCGCCCCAGCCGTAGCTCGGGTGCGTAGTGGCCACACAAACCAAACAAAAACTGGTCCCTTCACTTGAAAATTTATTCAAGCCGCTTTAAAACAAACAAACAAAATAAACACCGACCTTGTTTTATATATTCCTTCTTAGACTCAGGTACCTCCTTTATGCTTCCGTGGTCCGTGTACTTTTTGGTATTTGAAATTTCATTTTAGAAGCAAAAACGAAAAAATGAAAATAAGAGGAATTTTCAGATTTAGATTTTTGATTAAAGAATAAAATAAGGGAAAATAAGGTATTTTTTAATTCTGTGGTAACAAATAGCAGTCATAAATTTAAAATTACACATACTTTTCTGGATTTATTTGTGATTCAAATAATGAAAGTCTAATAGCTCAAAAACAACAAAACAGACGCATTTTCATTGTCTGAAACCGGAGGCATTTCTTCTTTTGCGCGATTTTTGACAACACCTGCGAACAGTCCTTCTCACAACACATCGACCGATGGCCTTAAAGTTGCACTGCATGGCATCAGCAGAGGATGGACCATCACGTTGTTTTTCGGAACAGTAAAAGAGCGACACTCCTATGGAGGAATATTTCGGACAAAATTAAATAAATAAATGCGTAAATAGATAGATAGATAGATAGATAGATAGATAGATAGATAGATAGATAGATAGATAGATAGATAGATACTTTATTAATCCCAAGGGGAAATTCACAAAAATGCTAACATTTTGAACGTGTGTAAATGTGTGAATGGTTGCTCATTGACAAGTGTAACACATGTTAAGAAAACTTTCTGTAAATCACGTTGCTCTCCTAACGTGTTACACTTGTGCGCATTATTAATACTCAAAACGTTTACTAATGATAGCACTATAAAAATTGCTAGACTTGGTGTAAGTAAGTGAAATCACCAAGTGTTAGCTGTTTCACAGTAAGTAACAACAATAACGTTCATAAAGCAACTGCTACATCAATGAAGCAAAGTTTGCAAAGCTTGTATTTTTACCGGAAAGATGCGACTCAGTTTTTCTGCAGTCATGTCCTCGTCCCGGAGTGTCACTCTTTTACTGTTCCGAAAAACAACGTGATGGTCCATCCTCTGCTGATGCCATGCAGTGTAACTTCAAGGCCGTCGGTCGATGTGTTGTGAGGAGGACTGTTCGCATGTGTCGTCAAAAATCGCGTAGAAGAAGAAATGCCTTCGGTTTCAGATAACGAAAATGCGTCTGTTTTGTTGTTTTTGAGCTATTAGACTTTCATTATTTGAATCACAAATAAATCCAGAAAAGTATGTGTAATTTTAAATGTATGACTGCTATTTGTTACCACAGAATTAAAAAATACCTTATTTTCCCTCATTTTATTCTTTAATCAAAAATAAAAATCTGAAAATTCCTTTCATTTTCGTTTTTGCTTCTAAAATGAAATTTCAAATACCAAAAAGTACACGGACCTTCCGTCTCCCTCTTTCTCAAACACCCTCTTTACTCACTGATCGCCGTTTTAGCCGTGTGCTTAAGTTAGTTCCTCTATCTGTCTTTCCGTCCTGTTTCAGCGTTTTGCCTCAACAGCGCCTCTCGTTTCTCTTTCGTTCTTGTTTCAGCGTTTTGCCTCAACAGCGCCCCTCGTTTCTCTTTCTTTCTTGTTTCGGCGTGATGCCTCAACTGCGACTCTTTCTGCAACTCTTCTTTACGTCTTGTTTCGGCATGCTGCCTCAACTATCTCTCCTTTCAATGCACTCTCCTCTTCTTGTTTCGGCGTGCTGCCTCCACAGTCTCTTCTCTCCACCAACTCTTTTTTTTCTCTCTCTCGCCAATAGGCGACACATATGTATACTCCACGTTACCCAACCCCCCACAACTGGTATCCCAATTCTTTCAATAGCTTTATTTACAAAAAAAAAAAAAAAAACAGTCATATTTTCATTTTGAAACCTGACCAGGTTACACATATATTGAGCTTGAGTGCCATCTTGCATCTTACACATTTATAAAATACAAACCGTGCTGCCAAGAACACATGGAAAACAAAAAAGCTTGTGAAGGCAGGGAGGTACACGATGTTATATAATGTTATTGTGCGTTGTGCATTCACCTGAGGTTTTGTGGATGTTGTGAGTTGACTGGACAGACAGCAATAGGCTACGGTGCATGGCGGACGTGACTTTGTTGCTCATTGTTGCTGTGTTGTTGTCAACTGATTCTCACCGCTCATTCCTTTAGTCACAGCTGCTGATAACATATCTGGTGTTTCATGGTGCACACATCTATGGCCCATCATATACAGTATTATAAAAGCAATATTGTGTGCACCAAATGGCAGACAGTGATTTGCATTTCATGCTTGCTGTGAGTCACTACCTAAAGTTTATTTGTATTAACACGAACTCCTGAAGCTGGAGTCAGCGTAGAAGCCTCCAGGTTGATTGCTTCACCCCTGGGTGGGCTTATAAAATCACGAGGCTAATTATTAGAAACACCGGCTTATCCATGCAATTATCAGATCAGCAAAACCTGGGTATAATAGCACAATATATAAAATCATGCAGATACAGGGCAGAAGAACATTAGAACAATCTAGATGAGAACAGGCCATTCAGCCCAACAAAGCTCGCCAGTCCTATCCACTTGTTTCTTCCAAAAAATCATCAAGTCGAGTTTTGAAAGCCCCTAAAGTCTTACAGTCTACCACACTACTTGGTCGCTTATTCCAAGTGTCTATCGTTATTTGTGTAAAGAAAAACTTTCTAATGTTTGTGCGAAATTTACCCTTAACAAGTTTTCAACTGTGTCCACGTGTTCTTGATGAACTCGTTTTAAAATAACCACTTCACCAATTCCCTTCATAAACACTTCAATCAGGTCTCCTCTTAATCTTCTTTTACTTAAACTTTAAAGGCTCAGCTCTTTTAATCTTTCCTCATAACCCATCCTCTTCTCTGGACATTTTCTAGTGCTGTTATGTCCATTTTGTAGCCTGGAGACCAAAACTGCACACAGTATTCAAGATGAGGCCTCACCAGTGTGTTATAAAGCTTGAGCAGAACCTCCTATGACTTTTACTGCACACATCAAGGTGCTATATAACCTGACAAAATGTGAGAAGCTTCAGTTAATGTTCACATCAGACACTAAAATGGGAAATAACCGTGATCAGAGGCTAACAATGGCACCCCTCAGCCTCTCCATTACTTAAATTTCAATACATTATTATTATCCAACCTGCTATATCCTAACTACAGGGTCATGGGGGTCTGCTGGAGCCAATCCCAGCCAACACAGAGCAGGAAACAAACCCTGGGCAGGGTGCCAGCCCACCGCAGGGCACACACAATTTAGGATTGCCAATGCACCTAACCTGCATGTCTTTGGGAGGAAACCTACGCAGACACAGGAAGAACATGCAAACTCCATGCAGGGAGGACCCGGGAAGCAAACCCAGGTCTCCCAAGTGTGAGGCAGCAGCGCTACCACTGCACCACTGTTCTTCTTCTTCTTCTTCTTCTTGAGCTGAAAGTGAAATAAGAAATTAAAACCTACCAAGTTTATGGGAAAAATCAGTGAAAGAAATAATTGAATAAAGAGCATAGGGGTCCTTTACATAAATCAGCAGATGAGTTAAATGCTAGCCAGCTGTGTTTATACTTGACAGAAGTAAAACTCTTTTACTCTGAAATGGAAACACGTGTGCTATCTGACGACACCATCAAACCAAACTTTTAAACTTTAGCCAGCTACCCTGCCAAAAGATTTTTTTTTTTGACAATGCCACTCAAAGCTGAACACGTTTTTTTTTTGTCTTCTTGAAAATCTGTGCCATAATTGTTGGTGGAAGGCAGGCTGGTGTGAGTTTTCTATAACTGCTGATCTCCTGGGATTTTCGTGCACAACAGGCATCTCCAATTCCAGTCTTGGTGGGCCGTTCAGGTTTTCATTCTAACCCTTTTCTTAATTAGTGAACAGTTTTTTTCTGCTATTTACCTCCTTCATTGTAATTGAGGGTAATTGGATTTGTCTGGCATTGCCTGTTGTGATCGTTTGCACGATGCAATCAATAACAACTAGAGAGAGGCTGGGAGAAATAACACATTCTTGTTGTAGGCCTGTCTCAACCAGGAACCACTCTGTTAGATTTCCATAATGTTGTGTTTAAAAGAACAAGATAATCATTATTTGAGAAACTCCATAAGGTGTTAGGATCTTCCATAAACAATGCAGGCGGTCAAATACTTTCTGGAAGTTGATGAAATTAATAAACAATGGGCCTGTTCCATTCCAGACACTGCTCAGTGATGCTTCTTAGAAGAAACATCTGTTCCATGTCCCCTCATTCACTCCAGGAGCCCTCTTGTTCTTATCTCAGTTTATATAGCTGTGTCAGTTCTGGTTGAGAGAACTTGACCAAAGACTTTAGATGCTGTTAAGAGAAGTGTGATGTCTCACCAGTTATAACAGACTTGGAGGTTGCCTTTCTTAGGGAGCTTCACAATCAGTCCTTTGATCCAGTCCTCAGGGTCAGCGTCCTTATCCCAGATTTCAAGAAATGGGTCATTTAAAAGCTTAGTTGAAGTGCTGAGATCAGCCTTTAACATCTTGGCATGCATAGCGTAGACATTTAAACATACATCCTATAACTCCTAAAAATGAAGGTGCCAGAGCAGTTCTTCAGAGTGGTGCCATAGGGGAACCTGTTTTAGGTTCCAAAAGACCAATCCACATGAAGGTTCCAGAAAGAACCTTTATTTCCTCTTCTTCTTCTTTCAGCTGCTCCCATGAGGGGTTGCCACAGCGGATCATCTTCTTCCATATCTTCCTGCCCTCTACATCTTGCACTGCCACACCCATCACCTGCATTTCCTCTCTCACCACATCCATAAACCTTCTCTTAGACCTTCCTCTTTTTCTCTTACCTGGCAGCTCAGTCTTTAACATCCTTCTCCCAATATGGCCAGCATCTCTCCTCTTCACATGTCCAAACCAATGCAATCTCGCCCCTCTTACTTTGTCTCCCAACCTTGAGCTGACCCTCTAATGTCTTTATTTCTAATCCTGACCATCCTTGTCACACCCAATGCAAATATTAGCATCTTTAACTCTGCCACCTCCAGCTCTGTCTCCTGCTTTCTTGTCAGTGCCACTGTCTCCATCCCATATAACATAGCTAGTCTCACTACTGTCCTGTAGACCTTCCTTTTCACTCTTCCTGATACCCATCTGTCACAAATCACACCTGACACTCTTCTCCACCAACTTCATTTGTAAAGAACCCTTCCCAGAATGAAATGGTGTCTGGTCAAGTAATAGTTCTACGAGGAAAGACACAACCCAGTGAAGAACCTTATAGAACCATTAAAGAAGCAGAGTGTGTGAGAAGGAATTGGGAGGTTATAGTGGTCTTTTTACTTTCCACGTCTAGAAAGTGCACAGAAGCGATTAACAAGGCTGATAGATTATTTGGTTATATTTTGCCCCCAATGCAATTTCATTTTCTATCCTGTTTAGTCCTGAATAGGGTCACTAGGTGGGGGTTATGTTGCAGGGGCCTATCCCAGGTAGCATAGGGTGCAAGGCAGAAGCAAACCCTGAACAGGACGACCCCAATGTGTAAAGTAAAAATCAAGGAAGGTTATGATTAGGCTATACAGTATATATAAAACACCCTAGTAAGACCTCATCTGGAATTTGATCTCCATGTTACAAATACAGATTACAGGGTAACACTTTTGAGACATACCACTGGATTTTTAGGACCATCCAACAAAGTCCCTCCCGGAAATACAACGTCTAGATGAGAGAAACGCGACGGCTGCCTTCATTCTGGGAAAATCGGCGAGCCGCGGCGAAGTGACCTCCCGCCTACCCTGCTCACGTGACACTGTTGCGGAAGGAATGAATAAAAAATAATTAAATAAACTTAGTAGATGGAAGTGTTCGGGTTTCACCACATAATCAACGGTGAACTGCAGAACATCACGAGACAAGTAGGAAAAATGCTCTCAGGTAAACTACAAGGGGGTGAAATTAGAACCATTATAAAGTACAAAATACGGGGTCAGATGTGAGTTGCGGCTTTATTTGTAGCTGTGTAGGCAGAGGCTCCGCGGGGGTTAAGCTGCTTGTTTCCGCCAATCGTTTTAAATTCGTTTAAAAAGCACACACAACCAGCGCAGTGGTAGCAATATTATTATGGGTAATATGATTGCAGAAATATTGCTGGCCGTTTTGAAGTTTAGATATATACCGTAAAGACAAGCTAAACACTTTAGTTACACCGTGTCTCACAAGCGCAATTACTCTGCAGATTCAGAATAACGGCGCCTAATATGCAGGCATCCTAATGGTCTGGCGGACCTCACTGTTTGCTATGAGTTTATTATAATTCTGAAAAAAATAAAAAGAAACAGATCTCAGACTATAAGTAGACCCCAGAGATCCCAAACAAACACACACTGGCATATCTACATTCTACTCAGACACAGCTATACAGCTGCACAACCATATACCGAGAATCACGTACACTCACACACTTACTGTACACACCTACTGTATATTAGCACATGTATGCCTATATACAGCCACGCAACTTCACAGAGGCACACACAGCCACACACACACTTGCCAGCCAGAATCATTAATTTCCCTTTGTGGCTACCTGTGACATTTTAAATAAAACACGACAGCTTGCTCCCAAACTGTATCCTCTTTTCCATTTTCATTAACTTGATGCAATTTAAGTCCTGGTTCAATTCTGCCTGTGCGCATTCAGCTCACGCTGGAACAAAAGAAGGAACCTGGAGTACGCGGGTGATAGGGGGGACTCTTAGGTCGGAGGCTGCAGATTGCATGTATGGGAATATGAAGTTTGAATCCGTGTCTTTATTACTGAATTGTCTGTGTATACGTAGCAAGTTTGCTCTTATTGTTTAGCTGTGATCAACACAGAGACAGAACATTGCGAAAAATCGGCTATGCAGGAAGGCCCGAAGCTGCCAGAAACCTTTTTTTAGTTAGATGAGATGAAGATATTGTGCTGTAAGAAGGAGCAGCTCGAAAATTAGTAGTATGATGGCAAAACACGCAGTTGTTCAGCAGCCCGTAAGAGTTCGTGTGTGTCTGCGTGTGCTCGCGCTTGTTCTGTTCACGCGCTTCAGCTTCTTTGAGTTGCGCTGAGTGACAGCGGTAATGGCGTTCTTTGATGTGTCCCCACATGCGTTTTACTCTGAGAGATCAGAGCCAAGGGATGTTAGCCACTGTATCCTGTATCAATAATACATTAAATGGGTATCTATTATTCATTCTATTTAATAACCAAAACACTTCGAAAAGCATCCCTTGTTGCACCACTAAAATGAAGCGCTAACTAACTAGATGCTTTGTATTAAATAATTTAAGCTATGGTTTATTAAAAAAACCCAGATACCCTTAATCACCTAATATTTCAAATAAAGTAGCTAAATGCACATTTCGTAGTTAAACTGGAAAACAGTGATTAAAGAAACCTAAATATAATAAGTTGCACACAAACTTCAACAACGTTGATTTGCAGAACTTTGAAAAGCAGGCGCGGTGACGTAGCACTCAGTGCTGCTGCTGCCTCACGCCGCAGAGTTCTGGATTCGAAGATTGTGCCCCTGTGGAGTCTGCACGTTCATCCTGTTTTTGTCCCACATGTTACTGACAATAAACTGTGTAAGGCAATGCGTGGAATTGTGAGTGGGCGCTGCATTGACTGGCGCCACGTTCATGGGGGATTCCTATACGTAGCCACGGGCAGGAGGAGAACGAACACTATTTAAACTAATAAACGTTATTTTGTAAGTAATGGCGAAAGCACATATTTCTATTTCTCTTGGGCCTCTAAAGACTTAATTTCCACTTAGGGACAAATAAAGTGTATCATAACACCTTTCATATCTATCTATCTATCTATCTATCTATCTATCTATCTATCTATCTATCTATCTATCTATCTATCTATCTATCTATCTATCTATCTATCTATCTAATGAAAAGAACTATATAATAAAATCATTATGTAAAGCACTATATAATGGATAGATAGGAGAGCATCATCTCAGAGCCCTAAACCTCATAGAACCACAGAGACAATTATCCAGGGTTCATACCTCTTAAAGGGCATTCCCTAAACTTGTGTCTTCCGATACACAAACCTTGGTCACAATTCTTTTCTATTTTCTTTTCTTCTTTTTTCCTCCCAGTCAAGCATTATTGTCCTTGTTCTCATCATCGTCATTGTCCCCATAATCATCATCGTTCTTCTTCACCTTAGTTAAGTTTTCTGTGTGAAGCAAGCTGCTGGAATGTTCTACCAGTCTGTAGTAGCCACTGAATGGTTAAACACTGTGGTCTCATGGGGAAGCACCTTGAGCTCTAACGACACACACTGCCTGAACAAACTTATCAGGAAGGCCTGCTCCATTACAGGGCTAATTCTGGACATACTGGAAGCTGTTGTGGAAAAAAAGATGGTGGTAAAATAGGATGCCATCATAAAAAATGTCCCCCATCCCCTCCAGGAGGCACTGTCTTGGAGCACTGTTAGCCAGAGGTTCATTCCTCCATGGTGTGCTAAGGAAGATCCTTTGGAGGGCTTTTTTGCCCCCTGGTATCAGGCAATTGAATGCTTTGTTTCCCCACAATGTCTAAAATGAATTGCTTATTCTGTTTAATTTCATTTTTCAATATCTATTTATTTATTTATCAAAATGTCTATTGACTGATTGTATTATTTCTTTTAGAGTTTATATCTTTAGTTTTTTATGTTTCAGCTGCTATATTCATCTAAATTTCCCATTTGGATCAGTAAAGTTGATCTAATCTAACCTAAATATCCTCGTTGCTCTTCTCTGGACATTCTCCTGTGCTGCTATGTCCTTTGTGTAGCCCAGAGACCATAACCTCACACCGTACTCCTGGTGGTCCCTGTCACACACACACACACTTAGCAGGCGGTCAACAAGCCCAGAGGTGAGTGAAACATCGCAAGACAAGGGGTTGATTTGTGATACTATTGCCTCTCTCTTTCTTTCATCAGACCAAAAAAAGAAAAATAATGTCCTTACCTCACTTCCAAGATGACCACCGAAAAGCCACTTCCGGCATCTTTTGATGACGTCACTTCCGGCTCCACTCTATGATGACACTTCCAGTCTCCAGAAGATGAAGTCTCTTCCTCCATCACATCATTTCCGGTCACTTTTGATGACGTCATATCTGTCTGCCCGTTTTGACGTCATCTCCTGCCAACTCGTTTCCATCCACCATTTTGTCACTGTATAAAACGCAATTTGTTGTTATACACTTTGGTGTGCTGTGAAAAGCATTTTGATCCATCATTGGCCTACTCGCTTTTCTTTTGTCCTTCAGACATTATACGGAGACTGTCCCCAACTCTTTTTCTTTTATGAAAGTGCCTCACTAATGTACTATATAACTTAAGCACCCATGTTTGACTTGTACTCCACACATCAGGGTGCTACATAACCCTGTTATTACTTCTGGTCACCCTCTGGATGTCCACTAGATGGTGATGAGTCCACTTTGATATCCAGGTCCTTCTCACAAGAAGTACTTCCAAGTTTCGGACCTCCCATTGTATTTTTATATCTAACATTGAAATAGATAAGGCACTATATTAGACAGATAAATTAAAAAGGAGATGGGCTCGCCCCACCTGTCATTAAGATGACTCATTTTTTTTGATATTTACCTAAATGTTGCACACATTTGCTTTATTTACTTTGTTCTGACGTTATGTTTTCATGTGGGACTAGGGGCTCCTTTTGGCCTTTTTTCTTCTCTGCGTCTGTTGTTATTTTCTGAACTATTATTAAAAATCACTTGGAAACATCTGATCACCCATCAGTAAACAGCTTTAATGTTTCCGATTTCTTTTATTTGTGTGAGGTCTGCATATCTATTAATAGCCCCTGAGAATTCAATTCAGTCTGCAGATGTTAAGCTAATCAAATAATGTCAGTTATTACTGAATATTGCAGCTGCTTAGTGACAATTTAAACAGAGTGTTTGCCAGTAGTGACTAAATGCGGCCCGCTGATAAAGCCCCCTTTCTTTGCTGTGTGGGGAGGGTGTTGCCAACCCCGCTCTCGCGCCGGGCCTGCAGGGCATAATTCAGTTAAATCTGCTGCAGTCACCGAGTGAGTGAGTGGCTCTGGCAAAACAGCCGGCTGGCATGACAGCCCCAGTGTGGCACTCAATTGAGAGCGTCATGTCTACTTGAAGCGACCGGCCTGGTGAACACTTCCTGTTGGGGCTGCAGCCGTGGAAATCGTCTGCACCTTCTGCCATGCAGCGACGCAGGCACTCATTTTGTTCTTTGTTGTGCTAATTACCTCGGTGGCATTCAGAACATCCGACTGAATCATCAGAAATCTGATCGGAACGAAAGCCCCACCTCCCATCCCCCAACCCCTCTCTTCGTCTCTCTCACTTTCTTCCTCTCATTTCTGTCTTTCCATCTTTTCCCTCCATCAGATCGTCTGAGAGCCTCTGCGACCGCCGCTGGCCGGTGCGCATACCGCTTAAAGATAAAGGTGCCATGACAAGACAGCCAAGGATCTGCTGACATTTGACTCAAAAGCATTACCTTTTCCAAGATGCCAGCTGTCAAATAAAATTCATAAGAGCTGTTTATTAAACTAATTTAAAGGTCATGTCCTACTTCCCTGGAACGCATTGACGGAGGAAAATCTCCAGACTCACACTCATGGCCTTGCCTCAAATCATAATAATAATAATAATTCATATCTAAATTATTTTTTACTCTCTCTTGGTTCCTTTCTGCCTTTTTTTTCTCCCTCTCATTAGATGCTCTTAATCAAAATGCAAGTGACTGCCATCTTATGAAAAAAGGACGCCTGGAGGCACGGTGGGGTATCTGCTGTACAAGTCTGCACTAACGCGTGCAGATGAAGGAGTGAAGTGGGCACAGACGTTAGCACAACAACAAACATTTATTTATATAGCACATTTTCATACAAACAGTAGCTCAAAGTGCTTTACATAATAAAAGAATAGAAAAATAGAAGACACAATAAGAAAAACAAAATAAATCAACATTAATTAACATCGAATAAGAGTAAGGTCCAATGACCAGGGGGGACAGAAAAAACAAAACTCGGGGCATTCTACCTAACATAAATGAAACAGTCCTCTTTGTATTTAGGGTTCTCACGGAAGGACTTGATGATGATGGTCACGTAAACTTCTGCCTTTTAATCCACCCATCATTGTTGGAGCATCATGAAGCTTTGAGTAGGTGGAGGTGGCGCAGGCCACCACCACAAAGAAACCGGAAAAAGAAACAAAAAGAAGAGAGTAGGGGTCAGTACGGATTTTAGAGCCACCATGAGTAATTATTATGAGGAAATTGAACATACACAGCTCCGCGACACAAGGTTCAAATGTTCGTTTAGCTCATATCTGTGTGTACTTTTCAGGGTCTTTGCGTGTCAGCAAGAGTTTTTCGTGTGTCATTAGGAATATTATCTCCCTGTTGCGTGTAGGGTTTTCAGTAGCTTGTGTTTCATCCATCTTCCTAGTCCGTTCTTAGCCTGTGTAATAAGTCAAATCTACACAAAAAAAGATTTGGGGATCCTCCCCATATATAGGGTGGTCCAGATCTAATTATGCAATTTTCATTATGCTCTAACTTATTCAGTTTATTACATTGAAAATCACCCGAAAAATCCCGGACCATCGAGAAGTGTGTGAACTGACGACATGAGGAATCGTCTTTGCGCCAAACTGGAATCGTCCCTGCATACATCAAAGTCATCCAGACAATCTGGATCTGCATAATTAGATCTGGACCACCCTGTAGTGTGGTGTCTGGAGTAACCAAAAAAGACAGGTACTGGTCTTAAACAGCTGTGAATAACACAAAGACAAACAAAAGAGCTTAATGGATGGTTTTATAGGAAGATGGCAAGAAGTATGAGGTGGAGCCATCAGGATGGAAGTGGAGCTTTCGGGACAGGAACCGGAAATGAGGTCCTGAGGGTTGGATCTAAGTGAGAACATCAGGATTGGCCAGTAGTGAGGTCATGAGGGTTGGATGGATAGTGAGGTCATTGGGTGGAAGTGAGTTCATCGGGACAGGAACTGGAAATGAGGTCATGAGGGTTGGAGGGAAGTGAGGCCATCAGGGTTGGATGGAAAGTGAGGTCAACGGGACAGGAACCAGAAATGAGGCCCTGAGTGTTGGATGGAAATGAGACTATCAGGATGGACAGAAGTGAGGGCATGAGGGTTGGACAAAAAGTGAGGTCATTGGGCGGAAGTAAGGTCATCCGGACAAGAAATGGAAATGAGGTGATGAGGGTTGGATGGACGTGAGGTCATCGGGATTAGACGGAAAATGAGGTCATTGGGAAGAAGTGAGGTCATCAGGACAGGATGGGATGGAAGTGTTTGGAGAGAATGGTTATTCTTCTGTAGGTCTGTAGGAAGAAGAGAATGGCATTAACACTCATTACTGACCCTTTCCTCCCATTTGGTAGCATTGAATTGGACCCTTTGGCTGACCCCTAAGCATGCATTTGTGACACCTGGAAGCTCTAATTGAATATGTCCACCACGGGTGACCCTGACAAATTAATCAGATGACTAAGGTATGTCTGATCCAAGCCATGGAGTTTCCATTCAGTGCCTAAGGTTGGGAAAGCCGGACAATGAATAAGGAAGACCAGCAAGGAATTAATGCCTTTAAGTTGTGGTGCTGGTGAAAAATATTGAAGGTACCACAGACTGCCAGGAGAACAAACAGGTCTACCTTGGCGGAAGTACAACTGGAATGCCCCTTAGATGCGAGGGATGGGGAAACTTCGTCTGACATACTTTGGACATGTGGTCAGAAGGGAGCACTCCCTAGAAAAGGACATCATGCTTGGTAATATGGAAGGACAATGAAAGAGAAGAAGACCCCCTACAAGATGGATTGATACAGTGTTTGCAACAATGGGTTCAAACCTGTCAGAAAGTGTGAGGATGGTGCAGGATTGGCCAGTTTTTCATTCTGTCTTACAAAGGGTCGCTATGAGTCAGAATCGACTTGATGGCACCTGGCATCAACAATTAGGAATGATGTGCAGTCCAGTTTAAGTAGTTATCCTAAACTGGCAGGTGGGCACGAGTCAGTGTTCCCTACCATCCCAGCTTGACTCCTGCCTTACCCCAGTACTTGATTAGATTAGATTAGATAAACAAACACTAAACAAACATCAGCTGTAGCGTGTTGTTCAGATGGCAGAACAGATTGCCAGTGTGAAAGTGGACTCCATCGAGGACTGGTATGCATCACAGGTCAGAAAATGTGCCAGAAATATAAGGAAAGAGTACACTCACCCGGCCAGCCATTAAGGAAATGCTACAAGTCACTAAAGGCCAAGAATTACTAGACGTAGAAACAGTTTCTATCCTCCTGCAGTCACTATACTCACAGCCGCCGTCTTTCCTGAACTCCTCCATCCAACCTAAGTGAAGTTTATTCTGTGCTGATTTTATTAACACTTGCTTGACATATTACTGGGCAGGAGTGCAATTCTATGTATATCACTACATTGTTTCAAATATTTGGGCTTTGTATAATATATTTGACACTACTATCTTATATATAAACCTCTACGCATGAAAGTGTGTCTGTCTGTCCGGAAGTGAGAGGTGGAGTCGGGGTAAGGGTTCCACCTCCGAGGAAACAGAAAACTCACAAGCGAGGCCAACACGTCAGCAAAACGAAACCTTCAAAGAAAGACAAAGTCGCTTAGCCGCTAACATCGTCAAAACAGTATCCCTTTCACTTTTCCTACCACCACTAATACACAAGGAAGGAGAGCACATTGGCAAAACGAATCCTCCTTGGAGAGAGATGCCCAAAGTAGTTCCTTTCAATTACTGTATATACTCTCTTATAAGTCGGATCTGGAAACCTGAAAAATCGATCATAAAATCAGACCCCAACTTGTACACCTGTTCAAAAATGCAACACATTTTTTTTTTACATCTTCGTGCCTCCTCCAATCTCGCACCAGTTTCTCAGACACTTCAAATTTTGGTGCAGCAGTGCAGTTACCAATTTCTTTTGCTGCTTCAATGACGTTTAATTTCAAACCAGCTTCATATTTTCTTATGATCGAATGCTCCATCGTAGATAAGGGATGCTCTTATGATAAAGGTGTGTGAGGATATGAGACACAAAAAACACAAAATAGTGCAAACGTCGCTTTGGAATAGTTTGGGTATTACCGTGTGGTCACGTAGGCACAATACATAGAATAAAAAAAGACGTGTGCTCTGTAGTTACTCCATGTCAGAGGAACAAGTCGTACAAGTCAAGCACATTTCTCCAGTTTTGATGTCACTACACTGGTTACCTGTGTCATTCAGAATTGACTTTAAAATACTGCTTATGGTTTACAAAGCCTTAAATAATCTCGCTCCATCTTTTATATTGGAGTGTCTGAAACCTTACACTCCAAATCGTAACCTTGAGGGTCTGCTTAGAATTCCAAGAGCTAAACTTAAAAGAAGTGGTGAGGCGGCCTTCTGCTGCTATGCACCTAAAATCTGGAATAGCCTGCCAATAGGAATTTGCCAGGCTAGTACAGTGGAACACTTTAAAAAACTGCTAAAAACTCAATACTTTAACATGGTCTTCTCATAACTTCATTTTAATTTAATCCTGATGCTCTGTATATTCAATTAATTATCATAACTATTCATCGTGGCTCTAAAATCCGTACTAACCCCTACTCTCTCTTCTGTTTCTTTCCTGGTTTTCTGTGGTGGCGACCTGCACCACCACCACCTAATCAAAGCACTGTGATGTTCCAACATTAAAAGCCAGAGGTCTACATGACCACCATCATCAAGTCCTTCCATGAGAACCCTAATTCCAAAAGAGACTGTTTCATTTATGTTAGGTAGAATGCCTAGATGGGGCTGGGTGGTCTCGTGGCCTGGAACCCCTGCAGATTTTATTTTTTCTTCAGCCATCCGGAGTTTTGTTTTGTTTTTCCTGTCCTCCCTGGCCATCGGACCTTAGCTTTTATTCTACTGTATGTTAATTATTGTTGTCTTATTTTAATTCTTACTTTGTCTTTTTTCTCTTTTCTTCATCATGTAAAGCACTTTGAGCTACATTATTTGTATGAAAATGTGCTATAGAAATAAATTTTGTTGTTGTTGTTGTTATTATTCATCAGCCTCTCAAAGAACTCTTTCCATCTGCTCAACACACTGCCCTCACTTGTGAGTAAAACAACGTTCTTCAACAACCAAACAGCCTAAAAAAACCTTTCAAAAGAAATCTTTCTGTGAACTATCTAAGGTACCTAAGACTTTGTGTACACATGCATATACTGTATATTGTGAAAGACGGCACAAGGGATCAAGTGAAGTATTGGGGTCCAGATCCAATTTAATTGTGAAAAGTGAGGAGGACAAAAGAAAGGCACACTAGGCTGCAAAACAAAAAAAATATATATTTACAGCTGCCAGTGTAGCCTCCTTAGTGTTAGGTTTACCCTCCGTCATGCATGCAAATCCGAGGATCTCCTTACCATCTAATTTGAGGTATGTGATGACCCACTGGAGCGAAAGGGGGCGCTGTCACTAACGGTTTCTTCTCCTTTTCTCCCCGGAGCTCCAAGAAACTGCCCAGTGAGGGCACCTAGCCTCACCCCTTCTGGTCTACATAGTATAAGAAGCCTGACCACCCAGATGGAGGCTTCATTTTCAAGATGAGCAGACCACAGGACAGAGATCCTGGGGAAGACCCTGTTTGCGATGGCACAAGAGCCAACTGAGTCTTTTTTTGTTGTGCCCCAAGAGGGTTGTATATTAAGCCAGAAAGGCATTTTCCCAAGTTAGACAGCTGTATTAAGTGGGAATCCCCAGTTGATGTCCCAACTATTCTCTGTTGTTGTGACCCGTCATTACTGCACCCGGCTACACCAGGAAAAATGAGCCAAAAATGTTACTTTTTTTGAGCAAGAATAATATTATTACATGTAACAGAAACATGAAAATACTAAAACATCTACATAAATACGGTAGGAAAGGTGTGTCTAGTGTCCACTGCCCTGCTGATGCAGATTTAGTACACATTCTTTGTGTCACATGTTTCAAGATGGTCACAAATTCTCAGTCTTATGTCACATTTGGGACAGTTGAAGTGTGTTTCTTTGCGTACTTGTAGAATGCTAATGCCTGGCCTACATGACCAACATGCTTCTTGTGTTATTGTTGGCTAACACAGTGCAATACTCAGTGACTTCTACATTTCCTATCTATCTATCTATCTATCTATCTATCTATCTATCTATCTATCTATCTATCTATCTATCTATCTATCTATCTATCTATCTATCTATCTATCTATCGAAAGTCTAATGACAAATTCACATCATTATCACTATCACCTAATTTGAGCAATGCTTCAGCTTCAGTTCACTCTAAAACTGCCATTCCAGCTTTAAGTTTGTCATTGTGTTTTTTGCTGGAGGCTCCTCCCCACTCATGAATATTAATGAGTTACATTACATATTTACTTTACTTTTTTTACAATACATTGTCAGAAAGCATAGAAATATTCATGTTGCTTAGGTTTTTTTTTTTGCAGTATGATTTTATTTCATCCGCTAGATGTCAGTGGGATATTCGAGCTCAACACTATCAAGTGCATCATTACACGTCAGCCTGAGTGTGATTCAGGTTTAACTGTAATTGCATAAAATTCCAAGCCCAAGTCATGCACGGGGTTTACAAGAAGGAGTGGGCGTGACCCAGAAGGGGCAGGTCTTGAGACACCATGGCAGAAGCGAAGTCACACGTCATCTGGGGGCTTCTACTCCTCTCTAGTGACAACAATGAACAATGCAACACCTTTTTTCTTTACCCCGTGTTTCTTATTGCCAAAACCAAACACTTTACATACTAAACTGTCTATAATATCTACTTATATATTATATATGTATGTATTCACGGGTGGCTCGGTGGCGCAGTGGTAGCGGTGCAGCCTCGCAGTAAGGAGACCTGGGTTCACTTCCCAGGTCCTCCCAGCATGGAGTTTGCATGTTCTCCCCGTGTCTGCGTGGGTTTCCTCCCACAGTCCAAAGACATGCAGGTTAGGTGCTTTGGTGATCCTAAATTGTGCTTGGTGTGTGTCTGCGCCCTGCCCGGGATTTGTTTCTGCCTTGCGCCCTGGGATTGGCTCCAGCAGACCCCCTTGACCCTGTGTTAGGATATAGCAGGTTGGATAATGGATGTATTGATATCTAGATAGGTATAGTATACATATGTTGCATGCTTTTTCAGTGGGTGTCTATTTTTTTTTGGGTGTTGCATTATTGTCGAATATTCTGATGAGGGATACAAGTATGAATTTCATTGTACTGTGAACACATGCCAATAAAACTGAACTTGAATTTAAAAAGCAAGTCAATTAAAATGAAGAGTTAAAGAAGTCCTTCAATTAGCAGCAGTAATAATAATTCTTTGCATTTATATAGGGCTTTTCTCACTACTCAAAGCGCTCAGCAATCGCAGGTTAAGGTCCTTGCTCAAGGGCCCAACAGAGCAGAGTCCCTTTACAGGATTCGAACCGGCAACCTTCCGATTGCCAATGCAGATCCCTAGCCTCAGAGCCACCACTCCGCCAGTAACTGGTTACAAATTGAGGAAGTGGCTGAAATGAAAACCAGTCCAGTCCTCTTGGATCTGAATTTGACCCCCCGGCCAAACCCAACAAACTTGATTGTTCCTTGGTCTTCTCTCATTTATAAAATACTTTACATCCCCTCTTTCACACTATTTCCTAGCGCGTTGGCACACCCACCACATGATGAACCACCTGGTTTGGGACCCGAGTGCAGTGGAGGTCTTCAATTTGATTCTTGTACTTCACATTGTGCAAAAGACCCCGAACATACTGAATGCCGGCAACACTTCGGTAACTGCACCTCCGGTGCACCCATTGCATTTGAGGCAAGCTTTTTTAACCAGTGTCATACACGTGGGATTGAGAGGCAGCTAAAGGGCCTGAATAATAGTAGTACCATGCCAGGCCAGGGAGTGGTGAGCTGCACTGACTTTCTCTCAGGGAAATCCTGATCACTTCCAGTACTGGCGCCTATGTTGATGTCACTTCCGCTACCTGTGCTATTGATGACATCACTTCTGGTGCTTGGCGCTATTGACGATGACACTTCTGGTCCCGATGACATCACTTCCAGTACTGGTCCCCGATGACATCACTTCTAGTTCCAGTACCGATGATGTCTCTTCCTGTCTCGTCCTTTAAAGCCGCCATATTTCTCATCTTAAGTCAGTTCTGTTTTGGATATAAACCTGTCAAGATCTCAATACAATTTACCCATTTGCAGCCAGGATACAATATCTGGGTGGCTGCCCCAAACCTTTTTGATGTCTTTGGACTCTTCTTGTGACATCATAAATCCTATAAATAGGTTCAGGAAGATGAGGCACACCTCAAGAGGCTTCTCGTAATGTCAAAAACAGATGAGCAAGCAGCGGTATCTGTGGAGACTGGAAGTTGAGAAGTACAGAGAAAACAAACAGCCAACCACCTTTTCCACAGTCTTAAAGAGGATGAGGAACCCTTGCTTGAAACGTTATGGGCGTCAGCAGGCAGAGGTGGCGGAGGTGCGAAGAACAAGTCAGCCTAAAGACCTGCCAGAGCACAAAGCAAAACAAAAGAAGAAGGAAAAGGAGGAGATGTAACGTCTCAGGAACTTCAATGGGCCCCCCACTCAGAAACGCTAAATGGATTCTCTTTTCTTGCGAGATGCTCTCAGTGAATCGCTGGGCTGAGGTGGGATTTTGTAAAGAGATAGCAGGGAGCTGTTTTGACAAGCAAGGCAGCGAAACACGGCACTGCGACTAAATGGATAGATGTGCTGCAGAATCATTCATCTCCATGCGGCAATAAAAAACAAATTACAGCGCTGCCATCCAAGTTAATAACTGGGAGGAAATGAATTCCTCCGCGCCGAGACAAGGATGAACCAGGGAAAGTTATTCAATATCACAGCGGCTAATTTTAATGGTATGCAGATCTAGAAAAGCAATGCCTGTAATGACATTTGATGAGTACAAACGCAAAAGGTTATTAGGCTGCTCAAAGAAAGGAGAAGACAATTTCAGACCGGCTTTTGTTAAAACACCCAGAGTCCTTTGGTAATACTTGTCACTAAAGCTCAGGCATTTTGGCACAAAAAAAAAACACAGTTCTCTGATACACTCTCACACCTACAGTACATACCTTTGTATAGAGTTGTTCTGCTACAACAGGCACTTTTAAAAGCCTTGAAGCTGAGGGCCACTTTTAATTCTCCTGGGATGGGGCAATATCTTTCTTGTGACCACTAGAAGTGTACCAATATACTGAATAGAAACAATTTAGGGAGATATTTACAGTATTCTGAAAGGTTCAAAACTACTTGCTGCAGGTCTGTCAGCTACTATACTCGAGCCTATAAATCATGCTGTTCAGTAATGCAGACAAGTCGAGAAGTGAACGCCTCAGTTGGCTGAGCTAAAGAAATTTAACTGCATTGTGCGAATCGAGTCCCAGTCTTCTTCTTTGTTTATTGCATTAAGTTAACACTGTAACTCCATAACCCTCACCTCCATTTATACTCGCTATCTTCTGTGAAAAGCTATCCCACTGTAGACCTCGATGTAACTGTCATGTAGTGTGCCTAGTCTCTCCGTCATTTCCCTCCAGGGCTTTTGTGACCATCAGCATGAGAACGTAGTGGGAAAGTGAGCAATTTAGGCTACTGAGCCTAGAAATTGTCCTGCACTGTGGGAAGCTACTATTGCTGTTCTCCATCCCTGAACGTGTCTTCATTGCAGCACTTAGGGCATGGTGCACTACCTGACAAAAAGCCAGTCAGTTTGAAAATAGGAGTGAGACACAGGAGAAAGAACAGAGTCAAGACAAAGCGACGGTCAAAACCAAAGATCAAGGAAAGATCATGTCAGAGCGTAAACCAAAAATAAGAGTTTTGTTTCAATACACTGTACAGTAATCAAAATTGCAAATAAAATGCATCACTCGGTTTGATCTAATCCCAGCTACAAAATGGCCATCAAGATGACCTTTTAACCCCTCACCAATTACACCGATGTCATGACCTTAGAGGCTACGCCCCTAGCAACCAGGACTTGCATCATGATGACTGAAACCACAAAATGGACACCCCCAACCTCAAAACAAAATGGTGCCTGAAAAGACTTTAAATAAAAGTCTGTTTCTCAATGAAGTCTCTGTTCAAGAACAATTACCACAGAATTACATTTCCTGAATAATCTTCAGAAATGACACTTAGATCATTTTTATAGCTTTAAAAAAGCCTGAAAATGTTCTAAAGAAGCTCTATTGATAACTCAGACTTTTATTTTAAGTCAGTAACACTCCCCCTGCTTACAGCTACCATTCAGTATAAGAGCTATCCCACTGCTAACACCAATGTGATCAAGTCCATTATAGATTCAAACCTTCATGATTAGATGTGAGTGCCTACCCAAGCTGACTAGCTCTTAATGAAGCACCTTACAAACCACAGATGAACAAAAATGAACAGAAACAAGCTCTTTACGTTGGTATATTCTCAAACATGCCTAACATTACGAACACCTTGCAAATAGGAAGGTGCCCAGTGGATTTCAGTGACAGAAAGAGAAGGCAGACAAAAATGTAGTCTAAAGACAAACAAAGTTTAGAACACCACAAGAAATGACCAATGTGTTATGTTACAGCCAGGAATTATTAGCATTTCCTTTTAGTTTTTGTTTTTGAATGAATATTTTTCATTTTTTGGGTAATTTCTGTTAGGTTTGAGTATTGACTGATATTTGTGTTACTGTGTCTTTAAGTGTTCTGCCTTTGCCTTGTACTTTGTGTGTGGTACCCTGAAGTCACAGCTGCTAGAACTTCCCTCAGCCTTTATAGAAGGGGTGGGCAATGTCAGTCCTGGAGTGCCGCAATGGCTGCATGTTTTTGTTTCAATTCAACTGCTTAATTAGAAATCACCCTTTACCCATCTTAGACCTTATTTAATTTTACGGCCTGTTAGTCTGTAATGTTAGGTTCTTATATTGTAGATTTTTTCGTTTACACGCATGTCATCTAAATTATTTGAAGGCAGAAATAGATAATTTGTCACATTTTTCTATTACGTGTAATCAAACAGTGCATGATGAATCCAAGCAGGTGTGAATGGAAACAAGTTTAATGGAGAACTGCTGGCTGCTTTTGTCATTTGCATTTTATTGCTAACTAGCAAAATACCCGCGCTTCGCAGCGGCAAAGTACTGCCTTAAAATTTTTATTAAGAAGAAAATTAAACCTTTTTAAACTGAGGGAAAATATACCAATAATTATTTGTTAAAGATCTCTTTGTATACCACATTGTGAGTTCAGCCCTCCGGTTGTAATATGACCAAGCTTTGCGCTGAGCTTACTCTTGAGCATGCAACGTACAGTTGGCCATGTGAACAGTAATCTTGTCTCAAATCTCACAGCTTGGATTGCTGCTGTCATAATCGGTTTGAGTTTCATGGTTTGTTTCAATTACGACAGTATTTGTAGGACTTGTGTTGAAGTGACATTCGGCATCTGTCAAGCATTGTAAGCATACAACCGGCTTCATCGATAACTTCACATCCAGCTTTTGAGAGTTTAAACATTCATAAACATCAAAGTGTCCACTACTGAAATCGTCACCTGTGAATCTAAGATGTTTAAGAGGCATTGCCAGTTGTCGAAAAGTGTAAAATATTTGGCCATTTCGGTACACATGAAAGCAACAACCGAACAATTCAGCGGCAGCCATCAACTCACATGCAGATGCATAGGTGAAGGGCTTAAGCATTTCACTCTTCTAGTGCTCCTGTGTAGTATAATTATCTCCTGTACCGCAATCAGTCCACACCTTGAACCTGTCCCAGTCATTCAATACATAAGACACAATGTTCCTCCAGATATCAAGAGTGAGCCTGATATGGCCGTGCAATATGTAACACAGAGAATGGAAAAGGTAGGTGCCATCTCCGGGCATGGAAACCACTTGGTAAGTGACAGTTCTTTGATCGATGGTGATCACCTCGATAGACATGTTAAAGGGGGTACGGTTGGAATGATAAAGGAAATGGGTACCTGAACAATGTAAAGTAAGTGTAAAATACCTATACAATAACTATAATCGTAATAAATGAACAATAAAACAGCGAGGAAGCCGTGGATTAAATAAAAAGGCTGTAGTTATCAACAGGGAGACGTGAATCCCGTGGCGAAGCAAGGAAGGGAATGTAGAGACTGGAGCAACGGACAGCCCTATATTGGCAGGCAGCCAACAACGTGGGAGGCGTTGGGATGGGGGACCCAACGCCGCCTCACACTGTGACCGAGCTGCAGGCTATGGGCGATATATGTACGTAAGTAGGATTCAGTTAGCGTTGGGAACCTGCGTACCAAATTTCTTGAAGATGGGCCCATAAGTAACAAAGACCGTTGGAAAATTCAATATGGTGGCAGACAGTGGCATCATACTACCAAAATAAGTACAAAATTTAAGCCTTCTACCCTACACGGGTAGTTGGAGAATTAGGGACGTTGGAAAGTTCAATATGGCGGCTGACAGTGCCGTCATACCATCGAAATAAGTACGTACATTGGTTTCAGTTAGCGCAGGGAAGCTGCCTACCAAATTCCGTGAAGATGGGGCCATGAATAAGAAAGTTCAACATGGCGGACGTTGTTGACCATTATGACCGTTATACGTAGAATTTCGAAATGAAACCTGCTTAACTTTTGTAAGTAAGCTGTAAGGAATGAGCCTGCCAAATTTCAGCCTTCTTCCTACACAGGAAGTTGGAAAATTAGTGACGTTTGAAAGTTCAATATGGCGGCCGACAGTGGCGTCATACCACCGAAATAAGTAAGTACTATCGGTTTCGGTTAGCGCAGGGAAGCCGCCTACCAAATTTCGTGAAGATGGGGCCATAAATAAGAAAGTTCAACATGGCGGACGTTGTTGACCGTTATCGACTGTTATGACCGTTACGTGTAAAATTTCGAAATGAAACCTGCCCAACTTTTGTAAGTAACCTGTAAGGAATGAGCCTGCCAAATTTCAGCCTTCTACCTACACGGGAAGTTGGAGAATTAGTGATGAGTGAGTGAGTGAGTGAGTGAGTGAGTGAGTGAGTGAGTCAGTGAGGGCTTTGCCTTTTATTAGTATAGATAAGGAGCCATTAAAAACACTGAATGCAGCTGTTTATGACTAAAATAAGCGATTAAGGGTGGGAAACCTTAACAAGCGAGACCACTAAAGTAAAACCTCAAAATGTCACTTCAGCAATAATTGACTTTTCATTAAGAAACTGCATTGGAACAAAAACCTGCAGCCACTTTGGCCCTCCAGGACCAACATTGCCCACCCCTGCTTTATAGTGAAGTGGAAGAGAAGGCCCCAGTGGTGGCTTATTGAGTTTTGTCTGAGTTCTCTTGTGAGTGATGTTTGCCTTTGAGTTTGAAGGTTTTTTTGGAAACTTCACTTCTGTTTTAGATTGCTGCTTCAGGATTTCATAATGGGACTAGTTTACCCTGGATTCCCTTTTAGGTACATCCTTTTTCCCTTTTTGCCTTGTTTTTTTTCTAATCCTGTGCTCCTTTTTACTTTCTTGTTTATGAAGTATAGGTAAAGTACTTTAATCATTCAATAATTCGATGTCACAATTTTGATGAATCTCGATGTTTTAGACCTCCCCGAATCCGAAAATACCATTTTTGGATTTATGTGTCTGTGTGTGTGTGTGTGTAAACACAATAACCTAAATACACTTTCACTTAGGTCAACCAAATTTTGCATACAAGTATTAGTTACAAAACAAAGATTTCTATTAACTTTTGAGCTATTTCCGCTAACAAGAAGTGGTACTTTTTTATTCATGCAGCTAAAGAGTCCAATTTATTCAACTTTACTTTTATAATACTTGTTCAATATATTATTAATTTGATTTGTTTTATTGTTGATGGTTCTTTAATGTACATCATATAAAAATATAATCATTGTCTTGCAGTTTACTCTTTAAATATCCATCCCCATATCTGAGTATACAAGAAAGACCACTCCTAATTTTTTTTAAAACAAATTCTTCACTGATAAAGATACTTGTTTTGGACTTGTCTGATCAAGCTAGAGGATTAATGGTTGCTTTTTCTTGAAGTTCATTTTGGAGTATTTCTTGAATATATGAGATTTTGAATGTTTAAAGCCAGCTCCTCATTCGGCCACAGCCTGCCTTTGTAGTGTGGGGTCTTGTTGCTTAGAGGGGAGGCTACATCTGAGCAGGATGGTAAATGTCTGGGCCTTCTTTGTGTGACTTTTAGGAGGCTTCACATAAATCAGGAACTAAAAGCTGTAGGCATCAGAGGTAACCTACAAAACTGGATCTCAATTTAGCTACCTAGGAAAGGAGACAAAGAGTACAGATAAGAGGAGAATGAGGTCATCAGTGGGGTCTGACAGTCCGTTACTTTGTCTGATTAATATTCATTACACAGATTTCAGTATAATTAATAAACCTGTGAAATTTGCAGATGACACTAAAATTGAAGCGATGACAGACACTAAGGAGGCAGCAAAAACAAATCATAAAGACTTGGACAAGCTTCAGAACTGTGTGAACACTTGAACATAAAGTTTAAGGTAGAAAAGTGCAAAGTGGCTCATGTGGGCAAAATGAACTTCAATTATAAATGCAAGATGGGAGACACTGTCATACAGAAAGCAACCTCTGAAAAGGATTAAGGGGTTTATGATGACACAACATTTTCATCATTTAAGCAATTTGCAGAAGTTATTGAAAAGGAAAATGAAATATTAGGCTCTATCATAAAAACATTATGCATAGATTGTATAATGCACCAGTAAGGCCACATCTGGAGTGTTGTATGTAATTCTGGTCATCACACTACAAGAAAGACACAACGGCACTTTAAGCTGTGCAGAGGAGAGCAAACAAGTACATCTCAGGACTTGAAGACACGTCCTACTGTGACAGACTCAGAAAATTCAACCTGTTTTAGGACTGAAGCCAGGGAGCACTTGTTGAGTCAAATAGTTGTGACTTCAGAGGCATGGAGTTGAAGCAGAAACCTTAACAACCTCTAATGGATGAGATACTGGGACAGCTTAGCTATTAACTGATAATAATAATAATAATAATAATAATATTAATAATAATAATACATTTTATTTATATAGCATCTTTCCCATACTCGAGGCACTTCACAGAGTTTAACTAAACAGAACAACAACAACAACAACATTTATTTCTATAGCACATTTTCATACAAATAATGTAGCTCAACGTGCATTACATGATGAAGAAAGAGAAAAGAGACAAAGTAAGAATTAAAATCAGAGAACACTGATTAACATAGAATAAAAGTTGGTCCGATGGCCAGGGAGGACAGAAAAAAACAAAAAAAAAAAAACCCTCTGGGCATTCTACCTAACATAAATGATCAGTCCTCATTGCATTCAGGGTTCTCATGGAAGGACTTGATGATGACAGTCACATGGACTTCTGGCCTTTAATCCAGACTCATGCATGGTCTCCTCTCGTTTGTTAAATCTCTTAAGTTCTTATGTTCCGTATTCATGTCTGCTTTCTTGGCTCCTATTTGGCCACGTGCTATACAGATCTTCGTTCATTTGAACCATTTCTTATTACTTTCCAGCTTCCCATGCCTTCCTGGTCAAGACATCCCGTTACAGAGAAGTCCAGATGACACTCTTGGGAGGAGGTGGTGGTTGAGGTTAGGAGCACATGCTGATGCAGTGTGTTGAAGCACCCACCACATGACAAACCACCTCAGGATCCCACCTCAGAGCCAGAGTTTAGACAAGCCATGGGTGACGCCTCAGCACCACACTACTCCAAATGGAAGGAGTTTTTTTATGATGGCTGTAATGCCAATTCTGCCAGCAAACCCGTCTTTCCCTACAGGTTGGAGGGCCTACTTGCAGGGCTGGATACAGGTTAACATCATGCCCAGGACGGAGCAATTAAGGGCCCAACAAAGTAGAGTCACTTCTGGTGTTTATGGGATTTGAACCGGCAACCTTCTGAACCCTAGTCTCAGAGCCACCACTCCTTGGGGAAACTGACAAAAGAATCCGGAGACAGTAGCGGTTAGTGTCTCCCTAAAGCTCTGCAACCTCTTAACTTAGCCCAACTAATAATAGGTCATCTCACCACCCCTGCCCTGCATTGACAGAAGGCCATTCATGCACATGGAGATATTGGTCACGTATGAGAGGACTGAAGCAATTGGAATCATTATTAAAGAATGGATTAACAGAAGTGAGACTGACAGTCAGGGATGAGGACACGTGGTCAAAGCAGATAAAAGGTCAGTAAAACGCTTGAGTGAAAACAGACAGAGAAGTGTGAATGAGCTTGTGGTCAGAAATACCTCGAACAAGCAAAAGGTCAATCTCTAAATGAGTAAACACTGGGAAAATGGCAAATTGACAGGTTACTGAGGTCAGCCATAATGTTACAAACAGCACAGAGCAGCACCCACGCAGTTTGAATAGACCTGAAGAATGCACCCATTCAAAAAAATGATGTGTAAAAATAATTTGTAGGTTCACAGGGTCAATATTGCCACATGGAGAGAGTACAGAGACATTGTTGTCTGCATGCACTGATCAATGCAGAAAACTTAAGCCACAATCACAACGAGATAACCCACAGGGAAACGAGAGAACGTGCAGACATTGCAAAGAAATTGAGGCAGCTGACCGATTTTATTAGGAGCCCAGCTGACCTGACCTGAGGAAGTGCACTTGTAACGCTATCCCGACACCTGACCGCTACATCAAATGTCTTCAAAAATGACTTTTATTAATAAATCATAAAACTTTGGAGTATGCAATAGACTCCTCACTCGAAATGCCACACTCTGGCATGGATATTTTACATTTCACAAAGTGCAATAAAATAAACAGGACATACAAACATACAAATAACACCAGACACTGTCCTGTTTTTTGTGAATAATTTTCTCAAATTCTGCTGTTAAAGATATCCAAACTTCATTTGTGAAGGAAATCTGAGTATCCACAGCATCACCATAATTATATCCCAGTGCATTAACTGGGTCCCCTGTAGAAAAAAGATTCTCCATGACACTCCTTTATCCAGACTCTGTTGTCCTTTTCCTCTGTTACTGTCCATTAAGACCTCATTAATGCTTATCTCCAATTGAACAAATATGTGAATTACTGCTTTACACCCTACACCCTAACCCAACCCTTCTTCTTCTTCTCCTTCTTCTTCTTTCTGCTGATCCCGTCAGGGGTCGCCAAAGCAGATCATCTTTTTCCATATTTTCGTGTCCTCTGCATCTTGTTCTGTTACACCCATCACCTGCATGTCCTCTCTCACCACATCCATAAACCTCCTCTTAGGCCTTCCTCTTTTCCTCTTACATGGTAGCTCTATCTTTAACATCCTTCTCACAATATACTCAGCATCTCTCCTCTGCACATGTCCAAACCAATGCAATCTCGCCTCTCTGACTTTGTCTCCCAACTGTCCAACTTGAGCTGACCCTCTAATGTCCTCATTTCTAATCCTGTCCATCCTCGTTACACCCAATGCAAATCTTCACATCTTTAACTCTGCCACCTCCAGCTCCATCTCCTGCTTTCTGGTCAGTGCCACCGTCTCCAACCCATATAACATAGCTGGTCTCATACCGTCCTGTAGACCTTCCTTTTAACTCTTGCTGATATCCGTCTGTCACAAATCACTTCTGACACTCTTCTCTACCCACTCCACCCTGCCTGCACTCTCTTTTTCACAATCCCCATTACTCTGTACTGTTGATCCCAAGTATTTAAACTCATCCACCCTAACCCGCCAATATTTTAAATATTACTTCTGGCATAGCCTTCATTTGTTGGCCTCAAAAGTCAAAGTTCACTGGTCTGCCATTGCATTAATTCTTCATTTACAATGAAAAAAAAGAAATGAAACACGGCAGCATAGACGCAGACCAACATATACAAATACATACACATACAAAACACCCAGCTTAATGTGTATATATTTACCTCTTTATACAGTTTTTGTTACACACTCCTAAATCAGGCCTAAATGGGGCCTCTTAGCCCTCATCTGGGGAGCTTGAGCTGAGTGAAAGTGTGGGCAAATGCTCACCTGGCATGGAGGATGAACAGAAAAGAACAGCAGCCTCTGAAGGAGAAGAACAACTGTAGGATGAATTAAAATGCAGATTGTGAATTTCCCCTTGGGGATTAATAAAGTATCTATCTATCTATCTATCTATCTATCTATCTATCTATCTATCTATCTATCTATCTATCTATCTATCTATCTATCTATCATATAGTGCCTTTCACATATCTATCTATCTATCTATCTATCTAGGTCTTCTTGTGAATCATCAGTACTTGACTTCACAAATGCTCTTTTGGCAGAATGAGCACAGATTCCCGCAGAAATACTCCAAAAAGCCTTCCCAGAAGAATGGTGGCTATTATAGCTGTGTAACATGCATGCGATTTAGAAACAACTTGAGGGCTCATCCAGTTGTAATTCCACCCCAAGCTGAGGGTTGGCACTGTTACCTAATGCTTCTAATCCTAATGTTCATACAAATTGGACGACCGCCAGTCCCCATGACGCCACTTCTTGGCTGTCATCTCCTGGCCCTGCCCTTTTTAAGGGGCAGAGTCACCATCTTTGGTGCCATCACCAACAATCTGACTCCAGTCTGAAAAGAACTTTGAACCTTCTGCTTCCTTTCCTTGGCTTTTGCCATCAGATATACAGGGTTTGCCTTCGAAGTGCCCCAACTCTTTCTAACTGTCTTTTGTTTTTTTTATTACAAGCTGCAAAGGAAATGGCAACACTGTATGAACGCCTATGGTTTTGGAATGGGACGTCCAACAAACTCATATAGGAGTGATGCTCAGGGGTTCACAGACTTTTGGCTTTATAGTGTATAGAGAAGTAAAAGTGAAAGTAGTCAGAATATTTTATACTTAAGTAAAGTATAAATATTCTCAAAATATTCTCAAGTACAGTAATGAAACAACACCACCTGCACCTTCAATCCCGAACATCGGCCTTCTATTAAACAGTCAGGTTGTTTCACAGACACTTGACTATAATAAAGGAGAGCAGAGAGCCTCACATTAGATAATGAGTTTCAATCCTGCCATCTTTCCCACTGTCTCCCAGTGTCCTGGACTTGAACTGGTACACTAGGAGTCATTTGATCTGGAGCTCAATACACAGTATAGGAGCATAAGTGATGGGCACAATGGGCACTGGCTGGGGGGTCCCAGGAGCATAGGGGCCCATGAAGTTTCTGATGCCCATGTATGTTTCTGTTTTCCTATCAAAACAGGGGCCGCAGCGCACTACTACTGGAGAATAACTCCATGGCCGAACTTCTGCCTGGGCTAACTTTGGCTGCAGCCTAGGGCCCCCTTATTGATTTATTAAAAAATAACTGTTCCTTTTTTTTAACAAAGAAATATTCTTGCCTGTGAACTGGCCAACCCAGGCCACTTCATCCATCTACCATTATCCCTGAGATACGTTGCTAGTTGCATCTCAAGTGAACTTAGACATTACATATTAATTTTTCAGTGGTTTTCCTTTCAGAACAGCTAGTTGTGGCCTGAACCATGGATCAAGCCCAAGGGCCCACCTCTCTCCTAAATCTGCCCCTACATAGCTGATATATCGATAGTGGCACAGTCACACTTGCAATGATAACTTGTTACCTGGCCATCTTGCAGTCTGATTCCTGTCTTACACCATGGCAGTGCTGATATAATTATGATCTACAGAACCTTGGTTTTGTTGTATTGAGCCCCATGTGACCCTTTTTTTACCATTTCAGGCACTTTATTATGTAGACCTTAAGAAAATTGTCTCAAACCCGATACCTTCACATGTTACACTGCTGTTTATATCTGTGCCCACAGGCAACATGATTGAACAATACAACAAACAGGTCATGTCACTTGCAGAAATTCTCAGATGATTCTGCACTTATGGGGTGTATTGATAAGGGGGATAAGACTGAGGAGAGGAGTCAGGTGGTGCAAAGAGATCTGTCTATCTATCTATATATCTATCTATCTATCAATCTATCTATTATATAGTGCATTTCATCCATCTATCTATCTATCTATCTATCTATCTATCTATCTATCTATCTATCTATCTATCTATCTATCTATTATATAGTGTATTTCATCTATCTATCTATCTATCTGTTACATATTGCCTATCTATCTATCTATCTATCTATCTATCTATCTATCTATCTATCTATCTAAAATAGGCAAGAAAGTTACACAAATAATTATGTATTACAAATAATTTGAACAAATTACCGGTATATGAAAGCAGAATACAATGAGTGTTGGTCCGAAGCCAATACAATCTGATAACGCTAGATGTGCAGTTTCAGGTGGCAGAATGACTTTTATTTACATTCAGTTCTTCCTGGTCAGCTCATCATCTGTACAGGCGCAGGCAGCCTGCCTATCTCAATATGGCTTCTGAGACAGAGATGTCTTCTCTTCATGAATGAATGGCAATAGAGAGAGAGAGAGAGAGAGAGAGAGGATGGTCTTCTCTACGGGGCCAGATGGCAAAAGAGACAGCATGCCTTTGCAGGTCTCCCTCTCTTTTGTCCCTTGGCAGCTCTTGGCACACACACACACACGCACACACACACCTGAACCCTTCCTGATGCCATTCACCAATGAAACAGCTCACGCAAGTTCAAGTCTAGCCAGTCTAGCTTTTTCTGTAATGCCAAACGAACAAGCAAGAAAGGAAATAACTAATCCATAAGCCTACCTTAGATGGTGATTTCCTTATCAATGAAACTCTCGGGGTAGAAAACTGGTTTGTCCAGCTTCCTGACTCCATAACATTACAAATTTAAACCTAGTATTTATCAATTGGTATGCTAGACATACACTCCACAACAACCTCCTTTTGTGGTACTTTACAAGGGAGCGGCACAATATCCATGGTATGTTGGATTAAGATGGCTTTGGAAATTGTTCTGATAAAAGAAAAGAATTTTTGTAAAAAAAAATGCATTCATATTTGCAACATAATACTGTTTTCTGAAACAATACAACTTAAAAGCTTATTACTGAGGCTCCACAGGCGACGTTTTCTTGCTGATTGATTTGTTCCATTGGCTTCATGTGCTGAAGTGACAGCGGAGACCAGCAGCTTCTGGAGGATTGTCTTCTCGTCATGCCCCAAACCCCCCTAAGCTCTCCTCTTGCTGTTTAACAGATCTGTGCACTGGCCCATTTATGAGGAGCAGCTCAAAATTTAAACAATATGGCATATTTCCTATATGCGTGATTCGGGATAATTTATACAGTTATACAGTGGAACAAAAGTGCACTGAAACATCAGACAAAGTACCGTATATGGCTATAAAGACAGACAGATAATGTGATTTGGCTTTATTAACGCATATTTCCATGTTTTGCTAGATATTAAAGTTTTTTGTCAAGTAGAAAGCACAGAGCAAAACAAATGTGAATGAAGAACATTATATCTATGCAGTTTTGTTTTGCTACTGTACTTTTAATTAAAATTAACGTTCATGTCTGGCTGCAAGGGGGCTCAGTGGCTAGCGCAGCTGTCTCACAGACCCAGCATGGTTGCACCTGCATGGATTTTTTTTTGTTTTCTGGCCACATAATAAAAGAAACAAGTGCTTTGCTTAGGATTCTGAAATGTCAGTGCGAGCAGAACAAGGTGGCTACCCCTGAACGAGGCTGCTGCCCCTTTGCCCTCATTGACCCAAGTGCCTTTTTCTGCTTGTAAAAAAAAATATTTATTTCTTGTATAGCTCACAATAACACAAGGAATACCTTAATGGCCTATAACAGGCCCTGATTTTTGACAGTCCCCCAGCCTTACCTCCCTAAGAACACAAGGAAAAAAAACTCCCCAAAAACAATTAACCTTGTAGGAGTAAAAATTGGAAGAAATCTTGAGAAAGGCAATCCAGAGAGAGATCTGAGCTGGTTGATAATGCAATGGATGTCAAAAAAGGGGGTAAATGCACCCAACAGAATACAAGTAGTCCTCTTCACAGAGCAAAATGGCTGATCTATCATGGCCACCTCAGAAATACAACACAGTAATGCAAACTGCTTTATTCTTGCACAGCCCTCCTCACCACGTGCAGGCACAGAACAGCTCTCAAGGCCAACTGCAAGAATAGATCATACCACTCACTAAACACAGAACTATCAAATTTTAAAAAGTAGAAACTAATTAATAAAACTAACAGACAATAATATCTATCCATCAGCTAACTGTAGAACTACAACCAGATTGTAGAAAAGGAGTTGGAAAAGCCAGACAGAGTTAGAGTCCTGGGGCCTCATGTATAACTGCGTGCGTAGAACTCGCACTATAACATGGCGTAAGCACAAAAGCCGAAATGTGCTTACGCACAGAAAAATCCAGATGCAGGAATCTGTGCGTACTCCAACTTCCACGTTCTTTCGTTACATAAATCCCGATCAGCGTGAAAACTAACACTCGTGCACGCGCATTATGTAACGCCCCAAATCCTCCCAGAATTACGTCTATTTGAATATGCAAATCAATTTAAATCGCCCTTAAGCTCAGCCTTCTGTGAAAAGACAATGGGAAAAGCACGGGGGAAAATATAAGAATTTCAGTGAATACCAAGTGGAGGCAAAGGAAAAAACATACTATTTGTTCAAATAAACCGTGGTATAATCAACAAAAGGAAGTTGATCGAGTGACATAGCGTGTTGGAGAAACTTGAAAGCTCACATTCACAAAATCGCACAGTGCGGAAATAAGAAAGAAGTCAGATATCAAAGTTGCCGTGAAAAGAAGAGTTGTAAGCCCACTGTCTGAGTGTCATATGAAAGCTTATTAGGGTACAGAGAAAAAAGGCACACGGTGGGGAAAAGCACGAAATGTCAACTTTAATCTCGAATTTTCCACTTTAATCACGTAGTTTATTTTGTCATTTAGTAGAACATTATAAACTTCATCTTAAAATCGTTTAGTTAACCAGTTTCTCAAATCACATCGTAATTAAAGTAGCACGTTAAATGCTTTGTTTTGTATTTGATCTTCTACTCGTATGTGATCTGTGTGTGTGAATCACTACTTGCTTCTTAAACTGGCTCTCTTCCTCCAACTGGACACAGAGTCCATTACATTCGTGATATTACAGCTCTCTGAATAACTAAAATACTGAGATGTATACGTGATGTCATTTTCATGATGATAGGAGCTAAAGCACATTATTAAACATGTGTTTCATGAGCCTCGTGCTCATGACAAGCATTATCTTTTGTCGAAATTTGTCGCTGCGTTTTTAGCTGTGTTGTTATTTTCTCTTTCTGTTTTATATTCAATATATATTGCGTGGCCGCCCCAAGAGTCCTTGCTTTTCTTTCCCCAAGTACGCATCACCATACAATCAGCTCTGTAATAGAAGTTAAGCCATCTGTAAGCTTAGCGCCGATTCTTCAAAACGTTTAAAGAACATTGAAATATACGTAGTACATGTTTAATTTTTCTATCCTTCACGACACTCCCAGTGAAGAATATAGATTATTTAAATGAAGTTAAAGTTTTATGTGTATAATTTAACAAACATATTTTGCTGCATTTCACCTTAAAAATGATATCGTCATCATATGTAAATACGCGCTTTATAAAGTGGCCCAGGTTGTGAGATATTATAACTGTAGTGCAAGTTTACAGTGAGGTGATTGTACTTATAAATACAAACAGTTCTACAAGGAGCAATTGATTGGCTGCATTTAAAGTTCTTGGGATGAAACTGTTTGTGAACCGCGAGGTCCGTACAGGAAAGGCTTTAAAACGTTTTGCAGTGGCTGAGACAGCGTGTGCTTAATGCTGTATACCGATAATTCTCTTTCCGATCAGCTGCTGTTGTGATTCACACTCAGATACAGTGATATAAATACTCCGAGTGCTGCAGTGAGAGTAATATGGAAAAAGATGATCTGCTGTGGCAACTCCTAACGGGAGGAGCTGAAAGAAGAAGAAGAAGAAGAAGAAGAAGAAGAAGAAGTGAGAGTAACAACGCTAAAGCAGTTATGGTATTTGGAATACTATGGCTGTTCCCTGGACCATTATATTGTTACGAGTTAATTACAATCAGATGCATTACACTAATAAACAATATGCGGTTAGTTTCTGTGTATTTTTAAAGCCGTGTCATGAAAATAATGAGTAATCACACAAGAACAGTAGCACTGCTTTGACGCTGGGTGCCGCCAGTTTGCAAAACCGAGCGGAGAACTTGCGTACGACAAGGCATGAGGTACCGTGGAAAAGTGCGTGGCTTTACGCCAAGTGTAGGTTTTATACATCGCGATTTGAACGTGGAAAAGTTCTTACGAAACATTTCTGTGCGTACGCACCGTTTATACATGAGGCCCCTGGTGACTTTGGCCAACAAGCCGCCTGTACCCATTGGCCTTTCCACAGCTGAGTCAGTGCTGAGCCAACCAATCAGATGAAAGGACCCTTCTGATTCCAGTGCTCCTTTACCTGCGATGACTTTTCCATTGGCAAACCAACAGCTTGGCAGTACAGCAGTGGTACCAAATGCTTCATGAGGATACAGAGAAGAGAAACAGAACTGGGGGTGGCGGGAGATAGTAGTAACAGTGTATAAATATTAGATTACTTATATATTAGAACTAATAACTAACAACAGAGATGCAGTATGCTCAGCTACTCAGAAGCTCTAGTCAGGCTATGCTAAGCTGAAGTCGGGAATCTTTAGCATGAATTTGAAAGCTGAGTCTGAACAAATACTTGCATCACAGGAAAATTAATGGAAGGAATTATTAAGGATAAGATTGAGCAACACCTGGCATTTATAGGAGTTACTCTGAACAGTCAGCATGGGGTCACAAGAGGGAGGTTGTGTTTTACTAACATGCTGGAATTCTATGAGGAGGCAACAATAGGATACGATCAAAGTGAAGCAAATGATATTATTTATCTGGACTTTCAGAAAGCATTTGATAAGGTGCCACATGAGAGGTTGGGCATCAAACTAAAAGAAGTGGGAGTTCAGGGTGATGTTTTTAGATGGGTGCAGAATTGGCTCAGACACATGAAGCAGAGGGTGATGGTGTGAGGAACCTCATCAGAACTGGCCGATGTTAAGAGTGGTGACCAGCAGGGATCAGTGCTGGGGCTGCTGCTATTTTTAATATATATATATATATATATATATATATATATATATATATATATATATATATATATATATATATATATATATATAAATGATTTAGATAGGAATATAAGTAACAAGATGGTTAAGTTTGCAGATGATACCAAGAGAGGTGGATTAGCAGATAATTTGGAACCCATTGCCTGTATATTATTGCAGAAAGACTTGGACAGCATACAGGCTTGGGTAGATTTGTGGCAGATGAAATTTAATGTCAGTAAATGTAAAGTATTACATATAGGAAGTAAAAATGTTAGGTTTGAATACACAATGGGCGGTCGGAAAATCGAGAGTACACCTTATGATAAGAATTTAGGAGTCATAGTGGACTCAACTGACAGACAGCGTTCAGAAGCCATTAAGAAGGCTAACAGAATGTCAGGTTATATAGCGCCTTGATGTGTGGAGTACAAGTCACAGGAGGTTCTGCTCAAACTTTATAACACACTGGTGAGGCCTCATCTGGAGTCCTGTGTGCAGTTTTGGTCTCCCAAGCTACAAAAAGGACATATCAGCACAAGAGAAGGTCCAGAGAAGAGCAAAGGGACTGATTCAGGGCTACAGGAGATGAATTATGAGGAAAGATTAAAAGAGCTGAGCCTTTACAGTTTAAGCAAAAGAAGATTAAGAGGAGACATGATTGAAGTGTTTAAAATTATGAAGGGAATTAGTCCAGTGGATCGAGACGGTGATTTTAAAATGAGTTCATCAAGAACACGGGGACACAGTTGGAAACTTGTTAGGAAGTTTTTCTTTACATAAAGAACGATAGACACTTGGAATAAGCGACCAAGTAGAGTGGTACACAGTAAGACTTTCTTGTCTAGAGGGTTCTAATGTTCTAAATCACTCATATTTTATTAAGGGCACCTAGTGAGAACAAAGCTGCTTTCATTAACCCTTAAACTGCCACATACTTGGGGGGGGGGAGGGTATGGGGTTAATGCACCCCAGAAGCCAAATACTTTTTTGCTCCATTTTTTAAGGAAACGTCCCAATCCACCAAGAAAAAGTGAAATTTTAATGGAACATAGATTTTTTTTCAGCAAAGAGCATCACAATCACTGCAACACTGATTATTTTACGCACTGCCAATGAACTGTAAAAACTATAAAAAAACTACTACAACGGTCCATTATTTTATGTACAAGGTGCAACTGATGGCATTGATGAAATTCAGTAAATCACCAAGCCATCTGCGCTTGAATTGGCTGCACACAAGCACACAGAGGCCAATGGTGATGCTTGCAGTCTTAATCCCAGGGGAGGCAGTGGTCATGAGCTGGCTGCTCAACGAATGTACAGCACTGAGTGATCAGCTCTGGCATGCTGGAAAATTGCACCGGGAACTGACTATAGCCGGTTGCGACAGTTTAAGGGTTAACTATGAGCAGTGACACTCCATTGACACATAAGTCATTTGTGATGCCAAGATGTGGCTGACAAATGGCATATCTCATTGGCCTTGGTCAATCCTTGATTCATTTATTTTGAGGTAAAGTAGCTTTGATCGACATTATGGTACTGTGTGTGATGGCTGGCTTGTAGGTAAGGCAACTATTTAATCCTTGTTTTTCATATGGCCTGTACTATTCATTGTAATAGCAGTCATGCCATTACATGTGCCAGGTGATAGCAGCTACCTGCTCAAGTGCTGATGCCTTACGCCTTAAATATGGAGAAGAGGCGCTATAATGCCATATATGAACTTGCGCTCTCAGTTGCAGAGCACAGTCAGATACTTTTTAATGCAGAGGGAGGGGTCTTGATGTGCCAGGTGGGAGGCTGTTCTAGCAGCCAATGACATTCTGCAGTGTTGTGTTTGCATATGTATGAGGCTAATTAGCATGCTCCATTTATGGATGTTCTGAGGAAGCAATGAGACAGAGTTTGAGGTGTGTTCACATACGCACATTTACAAGAAGATTTATGGAGGTAAATTAGATAGAAATGTGCGTACATCCGTTTTTATAAATTGGATTTGTTTTTGGCCTACATGTTTTCCTATTTTTTTGGCATTTGTGTATATTCATGCTTGCATTCAGGCAAAGTTTTATAAATGAGACTGAACCTTTACTATTGTATGCTACAAGAGTCATTTAAAAATCATAACCCTATTGGTATTTCACAAATCTGTTACCATCTGTTTTTGGAACATGTTACAGAACTAAATAAATCAAAAGTTCTTTCCTGAACCCTCAAGTAGAAGGAGGTTTGTTTGACAGACAAAAATGGTTCCCCTATGGCATCGCTCTGAAGACACATTTTGGCAGTTTTCTGTTTAAGAGTCTACTGATTGATGTGCAGGGCACTCTGCCCCCAAAAGTACCCACCTCCCATTTCAAGCCACTGCTTACCATAGGGTCTTTGCACACCTCTGGGTGTGGGTCTGTGCAATGGATTGGTGCGTTTCAAACTTTATTTGGATTATGGGGGTATGAGAATGTTATTGATGGCAATATATTTTTATTCTGAGTCTTTACGTCATCAGTGAAAGAGCTACATCTGTCTACTGAGTTAAAAGCAGCACCACAAATGTTTAAACAGCATTGTATTGCTTGGCTGAGACAAGGTGGGGTTAGTTTGCCTTAAATCAGTGGTCCTCAGATTCACTCCTGGGGGCAATCTGTGGCTGCAAGTTTTCATCCCTAACAGGCAATCAGTGAGTTATTTCACCTTTAATCAACCTCATTATTTAATTAGCAGCCATTTTTTATCTAATTTTGCATTCAGAAAAGTACAGTAGTGTAAGATTTATAAATTTATGAGGAATATTCATATTTTTTTTCTCTGTCTTTCAAAGCTTAACTCTGTTTTCTCATTTTCTTTTCTAATTTTCCGTTTCTTTGCAGTTTGCTCTCTTAACTGTATTTGACTACTGACAGCTAATGAGCTGAGCAGACACCAGTGCAAACAACACAGAACGATGATGGGCAGCTGTTTGCACTATTAGCCACCTGTGGACTTGTTAGTAAAAAATAAGTTGAACATAACCAGAACATCAAAAGAATAGCCTAAAAGGCAAAAACAACACATTCTCTTTAATCTAACACATGCAAATTCTTGCTTTGCTCTGTAAAAATGTAGCATATCTAGTTTGTAATTACTTGATTGATACAAAACATAAATGGGAAACTACCAGCTTGCTTATTTAAGATTAGAGTCCAATTACAAGCTGAAGCTGATGGAGATGAAAACCTGCCGTTACAGGGAGAAGCGCCTGAGTGCAGAGCCATACATGTCATCACAGTTTGGATAGTTCTTGACCGCCGTTTCTTTGTGAAAATCACTGAATGTTGCTATGTTCCATTTAATGTGGGAAGATGGAAATTCCGAGTTCCTAGATGGAGGTTTCAACTGGAACACCTCCTTACGTCAGTTTCAACCCAGAAACTCGGGCCTGGTCTGTCAGGTCTGAGTTCATCCGATTTCAGATCATAACGTCAAACCAAACTTGCAACTTTAGTGAAAGCTGTAGTATTACACAGTTTATTAGTACTTCTCTCTATTGTATTTGTGTTATATTAAATCAATCATACACACAATACTGTCCAGCTTCTGTCTGTGGACCTGCTACTAGGGTGGTTGGATATACAAAATACCAAATAATGTGCTGTTATCAACTGCTATTTATTCCGATGGAGTAAGCACAACATAAGTTTTCCTGGACGCATCCATATTAATTTTCCGAATGTTTGGTCCTCTCGAGTGTGATGTCATTCCCACCTCCGACATCTGATTTCCGAGGTACAGTAAATGGAACGCAGCATGAAAGGAGCAATGGTTTTACAGTGGTAGTGATGTTACTTTACGTCTATACTATTTGTTAACCACACAAACCCCTAACTTAAAGTTACCCTAATTTTACTTCATCCAACAGCTGCGATGACATATGGTTGTGTAACGACCACCAGGACGGTAGAAATGACACACACCACAACTTAAGGAAAAGCAAATTGGAGATTTTGTTTCAAACTAACAAAGCAACAACTCCGGACACAACCTAAACGTTTGGACACAGGAAACGTTGTCCTGTGTCTGCCACCCTCTTTAACGGATAAGCCCCTCCCTCCGTCTCACCTCACTAAGAACCTCCTACTAGGCGCCGGCTCCTATTTAACTCCCGCGCTACTCAGACTCCGCCCACCTCCCTTCCTCTACCAGAAGAGCGCTCCCTTGGCTCGACCGTTTTTCTAACCCCTTGTAATCTCTTGACCCGCCTCAGCAGCAAACCGGCCTCTACGATATTATTGGCCATAGCGGACCACCAGCACTGAACTTGAGAACCACTGCTATAAAGGACAGTGAGACGATAGGTCTCATCTTTCCCTAGATTTCTACAGTTACCTTTAAGGGTCGGCAAATCCTGGGGCATTTAAATGTGGAATTCTTAGATGGAGACATGAGCGGACTGGAGTGCCTTAAATGAGAAGGTTAGAGGCACGTGAGCACACAGAGCGATTGTCACGGGATCACACCCACGTGAAGTACGTGATTGTTTTGTTTGAGGTGCCATGACCCAGAAAAGTCACTTTTAGGGAGCAAGGATGCCGCGCGTGCCTGTGTCTGATCAAACGATAAATATGCCCGTATGCTTAGTTATAGCCTAGACTGCCAGTGCGGCGTGACTCCGCAGTTCCTGGCATGTCGGTGTTCGTTTGGCTGTTTTCGCATATTCAAAGATGAATGTGCTTGGCTTGATACTTGATTTGGAAGACTCCTCTGAGCATCATCTGGGAATGGAAATTAGGCGGTCCAAGAGGTCCTGCGCAGCCAGTTCGGATTTTATTGACGTTGTTAGACATAATGAGCAATGACAACGTTCCGTCCAGGCAGTGGTACCTCCTGATCACCACGAACTTGGCAGAGAAAACAGTTGAATATAACAGTGGGGAGGCTTTGGTGTGAGTCCCCCCCTCCTCCCCGCCCCCATTTCCCTTCCTCCGACAAGTGCTGCTTTATCTTCATAATCTTTAATTAGCATTCAGCCCCCAAAACCCAGTTAAAAGCGGATTAAGACGACTCGACAAGATGATTCTGTCTTTGTGACGATTATGCATTTTGTTTACCGAGCAGAGTTCTTTTATCTGATAACTTTAAAGAGAACATGGAAATGCTACAGAAAAGACCCAGCTCATCCAACAAGCCTATGGTAAGCTCTGGTGGGCGCATACAGAGATGTGCCTAAATTTCATTTAGACAGTCAAGGCAGATATTATCAGATGAATTTGATTTCACTGTATGATGTTGCGTATTTACTCTTTTGTAGCCTGCTATATGAACGTCACCTCTATTTAGGTGATCTCAAATCCGACGCCTGCTGTCTTCGGGCCTGTAAATGTGTGTTAATAATGTTCACTTTGGAATATTTGATTCTCATTTACTACCCAGCATCAAAGTTAATACGCCCCCAGTGTCCACGCAGTGTAAAACGCCTGGCCGTAATTTAACGGTTAAATGACTGGTGGCTGAACTGCCAATCATTCCACCGACTCTAAACCGTTAGGAGCACCGAGCACTGTACGGCTTGTCTCAGTAAAAGTAACGCAGTGAGCAAGTATTAGTTCGGTCATCGTTAATTTTAAATTGAAACTGTTTCATTCTGTTTTAAGATGTATCTTGCTGTTATGCTGAATCAAAGCAACTTAAGCTAAAGAGTTAAGTGATGTGTTTTAAACTTATACCTACAACGCATAATTAATTTACCTGTATGAGAGTAACAACTGCACTTAATCATACTAAAATATAAACAAATGTCATCAGACCGTAATTTTAATCATTGGATATAATCTGATCTTTTTAACAGAAAGCAATTTATGTTGTCCATTATTTTCTGATATAGAGGGTGCTGCAGTTTCGTCAGTACATCAAAAATAACTCCGCATAAATCAGCTCCCATAGCCACAGAAAGCATTCAAACACAATGAAAATTATTGTGCCAGCTATCATTAAGGTTTGATTCTCACAGTGCAAACGTAACGGGATTATAAAAAAGAATTTGGCTCTTTGATGCAAAGGGGGCTTTCCCTCATGCAAATATTCCAACATTATGCAAATTTAGAATTCTGTACCATTATGTGTTTACGGCAATGCACCAATTATTCATAAGGTAGTCTTGCACAATGTAATAATTCATTGATACTGACAGCTAAAACAAATGTAAATTTACGTGCGAGTATCTGTTTAATATCAATATTTTATCTGTTCACTGTATTACGATTATTTTACTGTGGAAATATACCGTTAATGTAATTAATTTTTGCAGTGCGTCGCGCCAGCGGTGCAGTCGCATTGAGCAGAGGCGTCACTTTTGTGGAGCAGAGGTTGATCGGTCACAAACGGTATTCGCTTCTCAGCACGGTTCGATCTACCTGATCACAAATTAATCTACATTCTTTCTTTTTCTTTCTTTCTTTCTTTCTTTCTTGACAACTGCCGTCCGATCCGATCGTGACAAGAGGCTTAATGCGAACTTTTATGCATGCCAGTTTATTTTGTTTATTGGGATTGCTTATACAAGCATTCCTAAAATCCGCAGTTTGTCCTTTAGAAGGTGGTCACGTGTGCAAACCGCTGCAGGGTTGGCTTGGTAGTGTACCGAGACCACCGTTTCTGAAAGGGTCTTACAGTCCATTTGCTTTGGTTCGCACTAGAGTGGGATTGATGTGTTTACACCCACCTAAACTCGGCCATAAGGTGCCCCCTGTGGCTGATGTTTTTTTTCTTTTTTTCCCAAACAGATTCACAATCAGTAATATAAGAATTGATGTCGTTTTATTAGCTGCTCTTTCCTTTTCTATTATTTTGCATTCAGAAAACCACAGCAGTTTGAACTTTACGTTTGACATTTAGAACTATTTCTATTTTGCTATAGCTTTAATGCATAACTCTCTTTTGTTGGTTTATTGCGTCCTTTTTTCAGTGTAGTTTGCTCGATTCAATGTATCCAAATAAACACAATTATAAACGAGCAGAGCAGACACCCGGATAGAAGACCCTGGATAATGAAAGGCTGCAGCTACTTCAGCTTCAGACCTATTAATTAGTAAATAATGGATTAAATTACCAGAACACCTGGAAAAGCAGGATCAAAATATTGTTAAAAAGAAAAAAAAAAAGTTTCCCAATATAGCTGCAAAGAATATTTTCATAAAAATACCAAAGTTAGTTTTGCAATTATTACATTGACCCCAAAGCACAGAAACTGAGAAATAAGAGCTCCCTCGATTAGGTTAGGAGTCCAATTAAAAACAGAAGTTAGTTGCAAAAGAAACCTGCAGTCACAGAGGGTCCCCAGGCCCTAAAGAATTGCTGGGGAAATCTCTCCAGAGGTGCAAGTATTAGGAAGGGACACAAATGCATACATGTGTATACTGTGTATAGGGCCTCCTTTGGCTATCAAACCAGCCTCACATCTTCAAATCAATATGATATGATATCCTCTGCGATTCTGTTGACATGATTGTACCAAACAGTTTCTGCAGATTTGTCAGATGTACATTCCCAGCTCTACGCAATCCCAAAGGTGTTCTAATGGATTCAGATCCAGTGACTGGAAAAGCCACTGAAGACCACTGAACTCATCTTTACGCTCATGAAAGCAGTTTGAGGTGATGTTCATTTTGTGACATGGAGCATTATCATGCTGGAGCTAGCCATTACAAGATGGACAAATTGTGGCTATGAATGGATGGACACGATCAGTAACTATACTTAAAAAGGCAGTGACATTCAAGCAATGACTGGTTAACATTCCCCACACCATTACATCACTACCACTAGCTTGGACCGTTGGCACGAGGTACGTTGGGTGCTTGGATTCATGCTGTTGGCTCCAAATTCTGACCTTACCATCTGTGTGCCTCTGCAGAAACTGAGATTCAACAGACCAGGCTTTGTTTTTCCAGATTTCAGCTGTCCAGTTTTGCTGAGCCATAGCCCATTACAGCCTCAGCTTTCTGAATTGGAATTGGAACCTGAAATGGTCTTCTGCTGTTGGATCCCATCTGCCAAGGCTCGATGTGTTGTGCATTCTGGAATATTTTTCTGCTTGCCACTCAATTGACGTTTACGTAGCGCTTTTCTCACGACAGTGAACACCCCGGAAGTGAACCCACAACCTCCTCACTGCAAATCAGCAGCGCAACCCCTGTAGTCTGGCCGTTCTCCTCTGAAACTCCCCCCCCAACAAGGCGTGTCCACACACAGAACTGCTGCTCATTGGGTATTTTGCTGCATCAAGTAAACTCCGGAGACGGGTGTGTGTGTAAAAATCCTAGGAGATAAGCAGTTATAGAAACACTCCAGCCAGCCCATCTGGCACAAGCAATCACGCCAAGTTCAAAATCACGGAGATCATTTTTTTCCCCATGCATTCTGTTGTTTGATGCGAACATTAACTGAAGCTCCTGACCTACACCTGCATGATGTTATACATCACTTTGCTGAAACATTTGGATAAAAGAAAAAACTTTAATGTATATTAACCTGAACTTCGTCCCCGTTTTTATAAATTTTGAAACCAGAAACCCATAGGTAGTTCACAAAACCGTTAACGTCCGAGTATTTATGGAACCTATATCTCGGATCTAAATCAAAGGTCCTTTCTGAAACCTTCATGTGGAAGGTTCTTTTCGGAAGCAAAAATGGCGTCGATTTGAAGGACTGCTTTGGCAAATTTTGTTTTCAAGGGTTTACGGGAAGAAAACGCAAACGCAAGTGATGTAACGCGGTGAAAATGAATCGGATGTAGAAACCTGTAAAAATAATGCAATTATTCTTTAAAAAAAGTTTATTCATTTTCATTCGGTGTACCTCGCAGCCTCTAAGTATGACACGAAGTGTTTAAATCCTGCTATGTCGGATCCACCATTCACTTTACCTCTTACAATTAAAACCGACTAATGCGTAGCTTGTTGCGCAGAGATATATATATAAAAAAAAAACTCGTCTGGGCAATAATTTCCCATTGTTCTGTTTAAAGCCGATTGCTGGAGTGCCTCCACAACTACAATCACATAAAATTGCCAAGTCCACACTGTAGAGCCGTACGCACGCGCGCGCTAGTAACAGCATCCCACGCTCCTTGCCAAGAATGCCACCCCCTATTTAACTCCCCCACCGGCTCCCCGGATCTCAACTTATTCCTGCTTTGTTTCGTTAGGAATTCTTTCGGCATGTATGGTTTAATTGTTTCCAATTTGCACCGCGTGAGCTCCAAATTCCATTATCCTCCCTGGTGCTGAGTAAAGATGTCAGATAATTAGCCGTGCTCAAAACTGCATGCAGGTTAAACATTTTTGTCGTTTGCTAATGCCTTTCGCATTTAAAAGGCAGAAGATCAAGTTGGTTTTAATTCAGCGGAGCTGCGGGCAGGTGCCTGCCAGCATTCAGCCCGAGTGCAGCTAATTCTCTTTGAATTGACGTGCGTATACCACATTGTAAAGTGCTCTTCCCGTCTTCAATTATACCTGCCTGTGCCAGTCTGGCGGAGAGACGGCGGCTCATGTAAATGTACAGGTGTTCATTTCATCCGGTTTCCATGGTGACCCTTGGCGACTCCGAGCTAGTCTAATTTATTTAAAGGTGTAATTAAGTCTAAGAACCAGATAACCCCCCTCCCGAATATTCTTCATTCTTGTCAAGTCCCTATAATTGGACCGATATGGTCATGCTTATGGTCTGCTTTGGATCCCTCATCTCTCATTATTGCTGAATGAAGCACCAACGCGCTTGTCTTTTCTTCAATTTAGGACGGCGTCTCTGGGAAGCTGAAGATCTTAATAGTGATTGGCAGTTAAATGTGGCTACCATTCAATAACTTTTGAATTCGTCCATCTATTATGCTTTCTTTTTTATCCTATTTCATTCTTCATTTCAGTTAGTCACTCTACTTTGCTCATGTATAAGCTATCCATCCATGGTGCTATTAATTATTATTATCGGGAACAGGAATATTTCAGATAAAATGAACTAAACACGCAAATAATTAAAATCAATGTGAAAGGTGGCAAAAATAATGAATAGAATAACAACATTAAAGGTGAGTATAAATAATAATCGTGTCACAAAATATATTGTTTTGCTTATTTTTTATACCGGGGATGGCCGGCTGTCACTCTGATTGGAAAAAAAGTGTTTTCATTTATTATTTAGCAATTAATTTATTTTTCGAATATTGTTCAAAAGTCAAACTGCCATCATTAACGAATAACGGATTCTGTTGGCTATGAATCATTTAGAGTGCCTTATGATACATGACGTTTTTCGTTTCGCCGTTAGGAGCAAAGAACGTACACATTCTTTCCAGAACCTCAAGGTTCTTTGAGGTAAACTTCAGTAACTTTAGTGGTTGTCCTTGCGCTTTATTTATGGACATCGCAAAAGCAAGATGCACTAGAAACTAACGTCGCTTGAATTCCAAAAGGGGCTCATTGCGAATCAGAGGTACAGTATACGTGGAATGAAAACGTCCCGTCTGGTTAGAATAGTACCCTTGATTACGTCTGGATGACGTCACAGTGTTGCCATAGTTCTCACAGTCTATATATACTGTATATATTTTTTTCCCGATTTTAATTAGAATTGACTGTTTTAGGGTTTTTTTTTTTTTAATTTTTCGAATCATGTTGACATATTTAATTTTTTTTTATTAATCACCGAAACTGTAGCATTTGGATATTTACTCTTTCTGTCACTTGGTGATTGCATTATGACGAACATTGGGACATACAAACTTTCTTGCTTATTTATTACATGTATTTATATAATTATTTCTTTGGCATAACATGAAATAAGTACCGAACTGAAAACTGTCACTTTCATTCATCAAAGTTGAGATGGCGGGCTCTAGGGACTGCTATACTTTTATTGGTGAATCGTCGGTAGTCTGAAAATAAACCTTCGGCCACCATAGGGCCACATTTATAGCAAACACTTCAGATGCTGACTCCCAATAATGAATTTTGAGTTTCTTGCATTAAAGTAGCTGCTTCATGCAGTAATTATGGCCAACTGTTTTTTTTTTTCACTCATATCCAACCCAAACAATCGCAATTTTGAGCAGTGCATCAACCGTAGGATTCCAAAGTCAAATAAAGTGCGTGTGACAGGTAGACCCTGGACATTCTTAACTAGAATAAATGAGTAATAAAAATGGATGATCTTTATTAATACTCATTCATGGTAAGCAATGGGGCTCTGAAGCATCTACGGCATTGGATTGCGAGATAAAAGGGTTTTGTCCAATGCATACTGCAGAGTTACAAAGGTAAGTTGCTTAAGCTCCAATGACACAGACAGGGAAACTTTTAATGTGCACTTGGGATTTGAAAGCTGTTTTGAAATTGTATAATTTATATATTAGATCAGGAGTGCAATTATAAAAAAAAAATTATGAACAGAATCGGTGTCAAAAGGCAGCATGGGCAGAGTCCCACATCAATCAGGAACAAGCCTGACTTACTGCTGACAATGCGAGCCAAGCCTTTGCTCTGGTTATACAGGGACCAAATAACCCACAACAGCTGGCCAGGTTCCCCATACCCCTAAAATAACTCGCCATAGGACACCCCAAGTGACACAGTCATATAAGTCCACAAAACGCATGCATACTGTCAGGTCATACTTCCATGAACTGACCAAAAACCTTGTGAGGGTAAAAATTTGGTCCAGTGTTCTGTGACAAGGACATTGTATCTCCTAAATCCAAGGCTTGACCAACAGCTGGACCCTCATTACAGAACTTTGTCATAGACCAGAGTGTAATCCTCCTAAAGCTGGTCCTCTTTCTTTTAGATGGAGACCACCACCCCAGTTTGACAATCCAGAGGCACTGCCAAACCAACCTTCACACAATCCATCCATCCATCCATTATCTAACCCGCTATATCCTAACTGCAGGGTCACGGGAGTCTGCTGGAGCCAATCCCAGCCGACACAGGGCGCAACCTTCACACAATGTGTCAGCCAAAACAGAACAGCGGCATGCAGAGCCTTTAAGGTCAGGGTTATACTTCACACGACGTGATGCTGCTGCAGCGGATGCTCCTGCTACGCAAGTGTTGTGGTGTTTATACTTGTGTGTGTACTTTACATAAATCTGGAGGAATCCACCAGGTGGCAGTGTGAAATATTATCACGGTGAGATCATGTTCGGCTTCTCTGTGTTGTGTGTGAATTACCTAGAACACTCATTAAATTCCAATGACACATTACTGCAATATCTCTGACAAAGAAAGTTTATTGATTAAATCCAGGGATGTGTCCATTCCAGCAAGCACTGGGCACGAGTGAGAAACAATCCCTGGACGTGGCCCACATACACTAGCGTCATTTTCGCGGCACAAAATCCCCATATCTGCATATCTTTGGAAGGAAACCGGAGCACAGTGTGGAATCCAAGCAGGAAAAACCAGCAACATAACTCCATGCGAGACAGCAGTGCTACTGCTCCGCGACCGTGTCACCTCCATGTGTGTAATTATTAACAGTATTCATTATTTAAACGAAATTAACGATTTATCTGTAAAATATAACATACACACTTTAATGCATTTCATCATGAAAGTGATATCAAGTATAAATCTAAGGATTTTAAATGTGCAGAGAGTTGGAATATCATACATGTAATGTGTTCTGTGTGGTGATCTATTGCTGCTTGCCACAGTGATTAAAAGCTGGGATGACGTTTAGGGTGGTCTGCTTTAATGATAAAGTAAACTATGAGGTGTGGTACCCGGCCGGGGCTGGAGCCCGGCCAGGATGCCCAGGAGGACTGGAGGAGGGCTTGTGCCTCCTCAAGACCGCAAGGGGGTGTCCGCCCCGGTTATGTTGGGGGCCTCGGGATAAGGGCTTGGAAGCCCAGCCTTGTAGGGACCCGTGGCCACCGTCAGGCGGCGCCCCAGTACCTGAATATCCCGGGAGCCCAGCACTTCCGCCACACCAGGAAGTGCTGGGGGGAAGACGACAGGGGACACCCGGCACTTCCGCCACACTGGGGCGTGGCTACGGAGAAATGCCGGGAAGCTGCTGGAGCCCATCCGGGTTCCTATTTAAGGGACCGCCTCCCTCCAGTCATCGGCGGAAGTCGGGTGGAAGAGGACAGAGCTAGAGAGGGGACTGGTGTCGGCCAGGAGAAAAGCACAAGAAACTGTGAGGCCTGGACTTTGGGGGAACGGTGCAAGAGGCACTTGTGCACCAGTGACCTCTGCACAAGTGATGGATAAGTCCTCCTCTGACTACTTTGACAGATTGGTGGGATTTAGCAGGTCCTTGAAGTGCTCCTCCCACTGCCCGACTATATCCCCAGCTGAGGTCAGCAGCACTTCATCTCTGCTTTAAAGCACATGAACGAAGCACTGCTTCTCCCTCTTGAGTCGCTTCTAGGCTGACTAAAAGTACATTTTCATGACCTCACCAAACTCTTCACATACCTGAGTTTTTGATTCTGCCGCTATCATTGTCGCGTTCCACTTGGCCTTTCAGTACTTATCCACTGCCTCTGAGTCCCACAAGCTATCCAGGTTAGTCTAATGACTCCCTTTACAGCTGGCGTTCACCACCAGGCTTATGGATTACCACCACGACAGGCACCAATGACCTTACGTCTGCAGCTCTGTGCAGCTGCCTCAGTAATGGAGTTACAGAATATGCCCCATTAAGGTTTAATATCTCCATCCTCCATCAGAATACAAGAGAAATTCATCTGGAGGTGCGAGTTGAAGATCTACCAGTTTAGGGGGCATCTGCTAATGTTCCCAGCACTACCCTCACTATGCATTTAGGTCGGCTTGTTCTGTCTGGCATCTTCCCCCACCAACTGTTCCAGCTCACAATCAGGTAGTAATTAGCCGACAACTCAGCCCCTCTCTTCAACCGAGAGACAATGACATTCTGTCTTAGATCTGATGACATGATTACAAAATCAGTCTTCAACATCACCTAGAACTCTCTGGTGCCAAGTACACTTATGAACACCCTTATGTTCAAACCTCGTGCTTGTTATGAAACTGTGGAAGTCCAATAATAAAGTTCAGATCAGGTAATTTGTTTCTCCCAATCACAACCTTCCTGGTTTCACTGTTGTTGCCCATGTGTGCATTAAAGACCCCCAGTACAATAATAGAGTCCCCCATAAGAGCACATTCCCAGGTCTCCAAGAAGTCAGCCTACTCTGACCCAATTGTCAGCACATAAGCAGAAGTAGGAGTTTGAGCCCCCATGCCGAACCCCTAAGGTGGTGAATTCTTATGTAATCAATCATTGTGTGTTTTATATTGGTAATTTATTTAGACCACTTTGCAGAGATCAGTTTTCACTTTGACATCAAATAATTTTTATCTGCTAAAGAGGGTCAAAAAAGGCAAATGAAATCTGTTGTGACTCAACATTGTAGAACAGTAACATGAAAACGTCCATGGGGTGAATACTCTCTATAGACACTTGGCATGCGCGTGTGCCTGGGGGGCAGATTAAGGGCTCTGGTGATTGTAATCACCTGCTGAACCAGGGGTTGGCACTGTGGACCAATGCCTTCTCTTTTCCTCCCTCTGCAGAAAGGAGGACTGACAGCCACTTCACCGCCGATGTCCCTCTCATTTTCCACACTCCTGGACCCGCCCTTTCCTACCAAGTCACCACATAACTCAGTGCCTGCCATATTGGCTTCAGTTCTGTTTTGATCTCTGGTCTGAAAAGATTCACCTGCAACTTGCTGTGTGTATTTTTTTAGTGTATCTATAGGGGGTGACCAGGGTGGCACCCCATCACTTTGATGTTGTTTTCTCTCCTCTTTACACCCTGAATATTTAAATACACCTGCTGTTTAAGTTTTCAAAATGACTCTCATATCTTTGTTGGTAAACCTTTGCTTCCATGTTTAAATCAGCTTTCAGATAAACATTTGAGAGTCGTCACTAGCAGAGGAAACCCAAACCCGCCTGGAGATCCTCCTTATTTCATGTTACTTGTTCAGGTTGTGGAGGTTCCACTGGATTACTTGTTATATGTTGGACGTGTCTGAATTGTAACCCAATATTTGAAATGGTAAGCCACACTAAACAGCGGATAGCTGATCAGTTGCCATTACGCCAGTGGAAGTGCAAATTAAGTTGAAATTATGCACGCTGAATAACTTTAATATATTCAGTGTTTCCACAGTCAACACTTGCCTGCACATGTTCAGTGTGGGTCTATTGTATAGATGGACATTAACTGGCATAAAAGAAACTCAAGATAGCCAGGAAAAGGTTTGGGAATCACCCCAGATATTGTTGTAGTAGTAACAGTAGTTTATTTATATAGCGCCCTTCACAGACAAAAGGTCACAGAGCACTGAACAGAAAATACAGTACAAATCCATCCATCCATTATCCAACCTGCTATATCCTAACTACCGGGTCACGGGGGTCTGCTGGAGCCAATCCCAGCCAACACAGGGCGCAAGGCAGGAAACAAACCCCGGGCAGGGCGCCAGCCCACCTCAGTACAGTACAAATACAACAATTAAAGCAAAACATAAACAAAACCAATGAAAATAATAAATACACAAACTGGAACTATTCAGCACTGATTAAAAGCCTGTTTAATAAGAAATGTTTTCAGTTGTTTTTTAAAGAATCAGCAAACTTAGCGGCACGCAGACTACAAGGCAGGCTATTCCATAGTTCTTGGTGCCACAGACTGAAAGGCACAATCCCAAGTGTGTGGCACAAGTAGAAGGCCCTGTTGCCCAGATCTAAGAGTCCGACAAGCTGTATAGCGTTGGAGCAGACTGGTTAGGTACTCAGGAGCCTGTCCATGCAAAGCTCTGAAAGTAAGAACCAAACCTTTAAAATGAGTTCTATAAAACACAGTGTGTGCAGAATGGGAGTGATATGATCGCTCCGGCTAGCGTGAGTTAGGAGCCTGGCAGCTGCATTTTGGACTAACTGAAGGCGTGAGAGAGAGGATTTGCTCAAAGCATTACAGTAATCAAGTCGTGAGGAAATAAAAGAAAGAACAAGCATCTCAAATTCTGACTTTGAAATGGCATTTCTTAGTTTAAAAAGATTTCTTAAATGAAAGAAACACGAGCGGCTGACTGATCTTACATACTGTATTCATCAAGCGTCAGGGAATGGTCAAAAATAACCCCAAGGTTACATAATCTCAATTTAATAACAGGAGAGACAGAAGATCATTTTCAGCTAATCTCAGAATGAAGAACAGGAGGAGCAACAATGACCTCAGTCTTTCGTGAATTCAACTGCAGGTAATCACTACTGAGCCAGTCATTAACCAGAGACAAAGTGACCAAAGTATTAACTTGGTTAGGGTTAAATGAAAAATAACGCTCTATTGTATTGTATTGTATGCTTTTCTTTCAAGAGTACAACAACAACAACATTTATTTTTATAGCACATTTTCATACAAATGATGTTGCTCAAAGTGCTTTACAGGAATAAGAAAGAGACAACATACGTATAAAAGTAAAATTAATACATTTTTTATTTTTAATTTTTTTATACAAGGTGCCTTTCTGAGAACTCAAGAACACGGAACAAACAATAAATAAATAAATCAAAAGACACATTATAAACAACTTAAAACATCAGGAAAAAAAAACAGAAGATATAAAAATTAAAACCAAACAAAGCCACTGTAATCAAAAAGCCATTTTAAACAGATGCATTTCAAGTTTATATTTAAAGGTTGAAAATGATTTGATATTTCTGAGCTCAGTAGGTAATGAATTCCAGAGCTTGAGAGCAGAACAGCTGAATGATCGGCTCCCCATGGTGGTTAGATGGGTGAGAGGGACGGTCAGGTAGATGGAGGAAGAGGATCTAAGGTTACGGGAGGGAATGGCAACATGAAGAAGGTCAGACGGATTTGGAGGGGCAAGGTTTTGAATGGCCTTAAATGTTAATAACAGAATTTTAAAATCAATTTGAAACTTAATCAGGAGCCAATGAAGCTGCTGCAAGACCGGAGTAATATGGTGAATAGATGAGGTTCGAGTTATGATGTAAGCTGCAGAATTCTGAACTAGCTGAAGCTTATCGAGAGATTTATTAGAGAAACCAAAGAGGAGCGAATTGCAGTAGTCCAGATGAGAAGTAACAAGACTGTGAACAAGAATGGCAGGCAATACTAATTAACATGGTCCAATGGCCTAGGAGGAGAGAAAAAACAAAATAAAAAAAAAAAAAACCAAAATCTGCAGGGGTTCCAAGGCCACGAGACCACCCAGCCCCCCCCTAGGCATTCTACCAAACATAAATGATCTCAATCAGTCCTCATGGTCTTTCGGCTTCACGTGGAACAATTAGATGATGATAGTCAGGTGAACATCTGACCTTTAATCCATCAATGTAGGGACATCATGGTGCTTTGATCAGGTGGAGTTGGCGCAGATCACCACCACAGAAAACCAGAAAAAGAAGTTTGTCCATCCTTTTCATCTGCATTGTCCAACATAACATCAAGCTAACATCTGACGGTTCCTAAAGTCCTGCTCTCCACTACACTACTTGGTAATTTAATACACGTGTCTGTGGTCACCTTTGTGCAAAGAATGTTTGTGGGAAATTTACCCTTACCAAGTTTCCAAGTGTGTCCCGGCGTTCTTGCTGAAGAACTTATTTTTGAAACAACACTGTACTGATCCCCTTCATAATTTTGAACACTTCAGTCATGTCATGTTGGCATGGTTGCCCAGTGGTAGCTCTCCTGTAACATTGTAAGGTGACCTGAGTTTGTGCCTTGGCTCCTCCATTCATGCAGTTTGCATGTTCTCTCTGTGTCTGCTTGGGTTTCTCCTGTGTTCCTTCCACTGTTCAAAGATACACAGGTTAGGTGAACTGGCGGCACTAAACTGGCCCTAGTATGTGTGTGTGTGTGTGTGTGTGTGTGTGTGTGTGTGTGTTTTGCCCTGCAATGGACTCTAAAGAACTAATTTGACACAATTATTTTTAAGATAATATTGACACAACTGCAGCATTTATGAGCAATAATAACAGATAACGGACTGGATGGTGGGACAAGCTGTCCACCTTCATCCCTTCTGCAGAGCCCCTCATCTTTTAAAGAAAGACTCTCCTCTTCCATGTATGCCTACATCTATCTGCTTATTAATGCAGTTTTGATGAGGGTGCCTGTAATGGAATAAGGCCATGAAAGGACTTCTGTGCTGTGTTGTAGCTCATTTGGCTGACAGATTTTTCTATTGTTTATAGTAGTGCTGGGCGGTATACCGCTTCATACCAAACACCGTTTTTTATATTTGTTATGATATGGATTTTTCTTATACCGCAACACCGGTTTAAATTGCCTAAACGACGTCTGGAACATGGCTACACCGCTAATCACAGAGGTGTTGCCCGGGGGCTCTTTTTCACTGCTACATCGCTAAATAGGTAGTGGTAGTGTAGGTATTGAACGGTGAAAATATACAGAGAACATTCTGAAATTGAAGCTGTAGCTGACACTAAAGTTGAACATGATGACACATAAGAACTTTTGCCGAAAAAAAAGGAGTCAAGTCCTTTGCCTGGAAATACTTTGGTTTTAAAAGGTCGGATGTGGACCATTATGTTCAAATTTGTAAATACTGTTTCTATACTACTGGATAATACTGCAAACCAAGTTGTACTTGTTTTATTTGTTTTCAATACAGTATAATGTACCTGGGTACCGTGTAATAGTGTGACGACATGTTGACTTTATTCTCGACATTTCCACTTTAATCTCGACGCTTATGACAAGATTAAAGTCGACATGTTGACTTTATTTTCGTAATTTGTCATTAAAGTAGAACATCGTAAACTAAACTTCATCGTAAAATGAATATTTAATTTACTAGATTTTCTCAAACTCCGTCATAAGTTAAATAGCACATTAAATGCTCAATGTTAAGTGTTCCCCAAGCCATGTTAAATCGGTACGTACTTCTTAAACTGACTTCTTCTTGTACTAAGGAGCCGCCGGCAGCGATCGCCGCACAGAATACATTCACTTCATGATATTACTGCTCCCTGAAAATTTAGAATGCTAAGATAAATACTTGATATCATTTTCATGATAAAATGCATTAAAGCATGTATTAATCAAGTGGGGGCACAGCGGCGTGGAGGTTGCAGCAAGGGTGTCTCGGGTGTTCCCTGCCTTGAATTTGCATGTTTTTCTGGTGGGTTTACTCGGCGTGCTTCAGTTTCTTTTCAAAGTCATGTAAGATGTGGAGTTTTGTTATGCTATATTAACAATGCTAGTGTACGTTTTGCTCGTATTCACCCTACAATGTGCTGGCGCAACGTTTAGGATTTCCTCCTGCCTCGCACACAGTGCTTGCTAGGATGGGCACAACCCTGAATGGATGGTATAATTAAACATGTATAATGAAGATACTTTTAAAGTTCTGAACACTCCGTGGACTAAGTTTATAACTAGTGTTAAATTCACAAAGACGCTTATTATGTGGTGATGGTTATTTGGAGAAAGAAAAAGGAAGGATAGGAACTGGGGTGTTGGTATGTCAGACAGACAGCGCGCGTGCAATAAAGAAAGCCCGCTCAGAAGAACATCCATTGAATTCTGTGTTTGTGTCTCCGACCACCAGATCACAAACCCAACATTTACACAATATTTAAGTTAAACCTTTGTGATAACCATTCATACATCCAGTTTTTTGGAGCCTCGTCAGACCTGACCTATAGTTCTCTACACTGAACATACACCTGGAGACCCCTTACTGCGAGGGAGCAGCACTACCGCCTCCCTACCGTGCATGTTTAATACCTGCTGTAATGCATTTCATCATGAAAATGATATCAAGTATTTATCTTAGCATTCTAAATTTTCAGAGAGCAGGAATATCATGAAGTGAATGGATTCTGTGTGGTGATTGCTGCGGAGAAAGTCAGTTTAAGAAGCGTAGTGATTAACAACTGGGTCAGGAAACACTTAAGACAAAGCATTTAACGTGCTGCATTAACTTATGACGGGGTTTGAGAAAATCTAGTAAATTAAACATTGATTTTAGGATGAAGTTTAGTTTACGACATTCTACTTTAATTATAAAATAAACGGCGAGAATAAAGTGGAAATGTCGCCTTTAATCTCAACATAAGCGTCAAAATTAGAGTGGAAATGTCGAGAATAAAGTCAGCATGTCGACTTTATTCTCGATATATAGTTTGTTTTTTTCTTCCCTGTGTTGTATTTTTTTTTCTTCACTGTGGCCCTAATATGATTCCATAGAGCTATACCACAAATAGCATTATAAATGCAAGTTGCAGTTTTATTATTTATGTATATCGCTTAGCTTGAAGCAACATCCATATTAATGCAGTTTGCCTTAATGATGGTTCAGTTGGTAAAGATGTCTCACCAAGTTGCACTTGTTTTATTTTATTTTAATTTGGTGAATACTTTGTAATGTACCTGGGCTTGTAATCTTGAAGTAATAGTGCAACTATCTGTAATAATACTATTATTTATTTTATTGTTATTAATTATAAGTTTAAATATTACGCAGTTTAATGATGGTAAAGTTGTTTAAAAAGTCACTTTAATGTGTCAGTGGACAGAGATTGTTAACATTAACAGAATATTTACTATTTATTCCTTTTCCAAGACATGTTCAGTGCAATACAACTTTTGACAAGCACCTCTGGATATTTTAAGTCTAAATGCCTCTTTGGATGGTTGAAAATATGTTGTCAAAATTACAGTTTAAGTTGTTTGCAAAATTTGTTCAATAAAAAGGTTCTATATTTTGACTGAAACTGTCATGCAATGTGATTCATTGTCTTCATTAGTGCCACCCTCTTGAAAGTTATCGCTTTATGGGGCCATGCAAACCTGTATTAATACTTGTGTGCACATTAAAATGGTTTTTTGTACAATGTACAATGCTCATGACAGTAAAATAGGTTATTCTTAGCCAGTCTACTCCAGTAATTGTAGTGGAAAATGTGGTTAACATCCACTCATGCATGGGAAAAATACCGTTGAATACCGTGAAACCGGGATAATTTCGAAAAATACCGTGATATAGAATTTTGGTCATATCGCCCACCCGTAGTTTATAGCACTTCTGACTATTAAGTTTCCATTTTCTGTCTTGCTTTTACTTATTTTAACATTTTGACGGGTGTCACTTGCAGCCCTATTCTATATCATGATTTCATATGATTTTGGGTCCTCAAAGGCGGCCAGTGTTTATTTCAGTCACTAGGTCCTTTGTCCTAGGGGCGTAATCGACATGACAGGATAAAAGGACGGTTATGAGTGCCAATCCTTATCCAATCTGTGGATACGAAATCTCTGAAGTATTCAAAGTTTATCCCTGTGCTCGTTTCTTGTGTGTACTTTCAGTTTTGACCCTCTTGTTCTCTCAGCTGCGGTTATTGTCTCTCGCACTGTGCTTTGGTTTTGCTTTGCTTTATATGTTTTTGTATTGTTTTGTTTATTACGTGCATCCTCCTGCTTTTTGATCAAAAGTTTATCTGCAAGTTCTCTGACAGAGCATTCATCCTGAAAGAAGGTTACTTAAATCAATTTCACCCCTTGAAAGTTGTTTTGGATAAAAGCGTCTGCTAAATGAATAAAGTTAATGAAAGATTTCTTGGTCTAATTTGATGTGTGGTTGGAAAGCTTATGTTTATCAAAGCACCGAGTGTAAATGAAGGGGACGACTGTGCTGTTCTAGAGCAGAAACAACAAAATTAAGATGAAACTGTCAAAGTGGTCTTGATTTATTGTATTTTTTAAATTACTAATATCAAAAAACTGACTACAATGCTTACTTCATGACTTTTGAATTTCTGAATTTTCCTATGGGATCAATATCTAATCTAATCTAATCGAATCTAATGTTTCAAGTAAAGCATTATCATCAGTAACACATTCTTCACAATTCAATAATTTACCACATGAAGTATACATGGATATCACCAAATAACCATTTTACGCCTTCTTTCTTCCAGTGATATTCCATCTCCATTTCTCTGTCAGCGCTTACTGTGTTGCTCCTCTTTTGTCGGATATGGTGATAATTTTCATGTCCTGCCATCAGTGCCTCTTGCTCTGTCAGCATGAAGGTTGTTTCTCAGACTAGTAGTTCTTGGTTGATTGGCTGTTAAGTGCTTGACTCATAGGGTCTTGTGAATAACTCAGTGAACATGCATGAATCCAGATCCTTGTATTTGGGATTGTCAGAGAAATCCGATGTTCTGGCACCGTCTAATCCGCTAGTGCAAAATCGCACTAAAGAAAGTTTAGATTCATTTTGAGATCCAGGTTTATCAAATCTCTCTTTCTGGAAAAGAACCCAGGACAGTCCACAAGCATGTCATTGTCACCATTATTTTGATTGTTCCATAAAATGAGGATCTTATCACTTGCAGTTAAGTGTAAACTTCTTAAGGTCAAAGTTGGAGAGCAGTGAGGGCCAGGGTAAGACTGTCCTTAATTACCAAAGCAGAATGGCCAGGTGATAACAAGAATTAAAAGATAAAATATATACTGTAAAAATAAGACAGACAATCAGAAAAGGTCTGGGGCACCTTGATGGCCAAACCCAGTATATTGAAAGGCACAGAAGGCGCAAAAAATGCATGTTAAGTGCAAACTGTTGAGACTTATTATTAATTATTATTATTATAATATGGAGTCTGTCCAAGTTGGCTACGTTTCAGTTTTGAATCGTCTGTGGAAGGGAGAGGCAGGTCCAGGTAGAGCAACCCCAGAAATGATGTCATGTTTGGAGGCACATCAATCTTCCTTTCTGCATAGGGGAAAGGAGGAGAAAAATCGTTATTGCTTAGGTAATGTGCAAATTGGGGACTCGATCACTAGCTAGCGTACACTAGCGTATCTGAAATGGATTTATTTGCAAATGAACTTGATGTTAGCACGTTGTTTGAACTGCGACATTATGCCAAATGACTATACACATGTGTAACTCAAACAAAACTACACACTGAAACCAGTCCAGTGCTAAGGTAACTGGTCTACAGATGTGCTGCGCTACCCTCCACAACAATGTGTGCCAGCAGCCAACCCAGCTGGAACACCCCAAAACTGTAAGGATGGGGGAAAGCAGCAACTTTTGGACACTGCCTCCCCCAAAATGCTAAATGGTCAGCTTCCTTGGAGTGTAGCAGTTCCCCGAAAGGGAAGACCTGAATGCAGTATTGGCCACATTGACAAACAAGCTCTAGGCTGTCAAGCGGGGAGCAGGCAGCCATGAAGGCAGAGCTGGCGGAGACCCAGAGATGGCTGGCGGCAGCGGAAGCGGTAAAGCCGGAGCCCACACAGCCTCCACCACCTCCTGTCGTCCCTCTCTCTGAGTTGGACAACATCGAGCCGATGGACTGTGTCACCCGAGCCCCCCTTGCCAGATATACTGGGACAGGACTGGTCAGAAAGTAAACGCGGTAGAGCAGAGACCACTCCTAAATTATGGATGATCAAGGGGCCCTCCCAGCTGCTCCCACACCGTGCTCCTTGGCAACTACAGATGACGTGGACGGTCAGGGGGAGCCCTCTTTGGTGACAGACTTCAACCCAGAAGTGCAACCGGGTGGGGTTCCGGGTCAGTTGAGTGAGTCCCTGGACCTACCACCTGATCCACTCGCTGACGTAGACTATCAGTTTCGTTCTACACCGGTGTCCTTTAAAAGAGAACAGTGGAATAATGATTCCCTGAAGTTTGCTCGGAATGGCATTGTGTCTGTGAAGGGGAGGAACTTCCCTCTACCAACAACTTAGAGTATATCTTGCAGTTACGCGATAGATTGGAGAAAATTTGACCCTTACTAAAAGAAGGCTCAAGCAGCGCAGGCCCAGAACTACAGCAGAAACACCTCCCTGCGTGAATTTCAGCAAGGAGATCGTGTAATGGTGCTTGTGCCCACTTCCCACTTGAAATTGCTGGATCATTGGCACAGCCCTTACGAGGTTAAAGAGAGAGAAAGGCTTGTTGACTATTTGGTGAGTCAACCAAAACATCGGCCAAGCGAGCGGGTATATCATATTAACTTATTGAAGCTGTGGAGGGATAGGGAAAAACACCCTTTTCTTGGCACTACCCTCTCCCTTTTCTCGGAAAATGCCAAACTTAACCTCAGCCACAATTTGACTCCCCACCAGTGACAGTAGCTTGAGAGTACGATCCTGTCTGTCCCGGAAGTGGTCAGTGAAGCACCTGGCCGGACTTCGCGGATTCAGCATGACATAGTGACAGACCTGGGGGTGGTAGTCAGGGAGCATTCCTATCACCTCCCGGAGGCGAAACGTGCAGAGGTGGAATTAGAAGTTCAACGGATGTTGGACATGGACATTATCGAAGAAAGTCACAGTCCCTGGTCCAGTCCCATCATCCTCGTATCTAAACCAGATGGGTCGTGGAGATCCTGTAACAACTTTAGACGTCTTAACCAAGTCTCCAAATTCAATGCCTACCCTATGCCCCAAGTGGACGAGCTCCTCGAGAGGCTGGGGACAGCCCGTTACTTGACTACCCTTGACATAACAAGGGGGTACTGGCAAATTCCCTTAACTGCATCCGCAAGAGAAAAAAACGGCATTTAGCACCCCTAGTGGACACTGGCAATACAAGGTCCTTCCATTCGGGCTGCACGGGGCACCAGCAACCTTTCAGCGTCTGGTAGACAGGCCTACTGTGCTGCCTACCTCGATGATGTGGCCATCTTTTACGGCACCTGGGAGGAGCATGTACTGCAGGTTTATGCCATCCTCCTGACGCTAGCGAAGTGTTACTTCAGATTGAATGAAACCAAATACGTGGGTACCTGGTAGGAGGGGGACTGGTGAAACCACAGAGTTTCGAAATAAAAGACATCCTTGGACGGCCCTGTCCGATAGTCAAGAAGCAGGTGCAAGCCTTTCTTGGGATTAACGAGTTACTACTGCTGGTTTGTACCTCGGCTATCAGAGAGGGCCGCCCCCTTGACGGATCTGACAAAGAAAAGGACCCCTTTGTATCTGGTGTGGAACAATTTGATGGAGCGGGCATTCAGTGACTTAAAAACGGCCCTGACAACGGCACTTGTTTTGAGAAGTCCTGATTTTTCTCTTCCTTTTTTCCTCCAGACCGATGGTTTGGACACAGGTCTAGGTGCCGTGCTGAGCCAAAGCATCAATGGTGTCGAGCACCCCGTGATTTATCTGAGCTGGAAACTGTTGGACCGGGAGTCAAGGTATGCAGCGGTGGAACGGGAAGCCATGGCCATCAAGTGGGCTGTAACTTACCTGCGGTACTACCTGGTGGACCGGGAGTTCACGATGGTGATGGACCATGCCACCCTCCAATGGGTGGTCCTTCACAGGGACTCGAATCCTCGGGTCACCAGGTGGGTTTTGGACTTGCAGCCGTATAAGTTTGCCGTCACTTTTCGCTGAGGTAACCTCCATGCCAACGCTGATGCTCTCTCTCATGGGTTCTCGACCTCTCGGTTTGGGCCGGCCGACCCGATGGGTCTGGGCTGAAGGGGAGGTCATGTCACGCACGAGCGCATGGGGAGCAGCTTAAGGATCAGATGCGTACTACGACAAGTCTTGCCAGGGGACAACAGCGGCGCACTAACCTCTCTCTCTTTATTTCCTCAGAAAAAAACGAAGCACAGCCGCCATAACTTTACCCAGACGCCTAAAGAAACGCACCACTTCAGGGTTCCTTTCTACCCTCCGGTCCCTTCTTGATGGCATTATTTACTCATCCACCACCACGATTTTCCCAGCATCGCAACGTCTCATTTCCGGTCCCACCCTATAAGTTGTCCGTCTACCAACCCTCATGTGCCTGATGATTTTCTGGAGACAAAACAGTCTGACCTATTTTTGTTTACAGTATAAGGGGCTAAAAACCCCAAACCTTTACGATTGTGTCTCTTGCTTTATTACAATATATATTGTGTAAGTCTGTGATTGCAACTGTTTGTATGTTGATTTCTTCTTGATTATAACAATGATGTGAAAACGTAACTACACCCCATGGAAACTGTTGACTTTTTCAACACATCTGGACTGGCAAACATGAGCTCGTCACACAAACAGCACCTACAGATAAAGGTGATGAACTTGAGCAAATGACATATAAAGCTGACTTGGTGTATTAATTTTCATCATCTAAATTAACAAAAATGCAGATTTGTCATGTGGAAGAAATACGAGTAAGTAAGTCCACCCCTACATTTATCACCACTTGAAATCCATCAAACTAGAATCAGGTGCCAATGGTTAGAACCGCAACCTCAACAAGCAAACTTCGTGATTCTAGCTAATTGACAAAAATACATCAAATTAGTGACAGGATATTTTTTTCCTCAACCTTTTAAAAACATTTTTTCTGTTCTTACTCATCGCTTTAACTTTGGTTATCAACATGGAGGACTTTTTGTGATTATTTAGGCTGTGGCTTTTTCCTCTGACCACAGTTCAGTCTGCTCCTAAATGCTTTCCTCCATCTCCTGGTATTTTCTGGGCTCAAATTCCATTTTGAATATGTGCTTTACCTCTAAAGTAAAACAGTAGTGCACAATGCTGTCTCAAACGTTAACTTCAGCAGTGATTTTCAATCATTAAAACTTTTTCAAGGAATCCTACAGGATCAGGATACTACAATTTCTTACATGTGAACAAATGATGAAAAGCTAAACTTGGTTGGAAAAGGTTTTGTGTTCATGATACCTTAGGAAAAATGAAATTGTGCTGGAAAGTAAATACCGTGTGCTGCCATAAGTAGACAAAAGTCAAAAAAAAGGCTTGGGGCAGCCACCCATATATTGTTCCCTGGCTGCAAAAGGGTATACATTATGCCACTGATCTGCATAGATTGGAGTTTAAAATGGAACCGATGGTATGGAGGCAAGATGGCGGTTTTAAAGGTCAGAACAGGAAGTGACGCCATCGGGACCGGAAACGGAAGTGATGTCATCGGGAGGCGGAGGTGGCATCGTCAATAGCGCCAGACCCAGAAGTGACGTCCTCAATGACACTGGTGTCAGAAGTGACGTCATTAATGGTGCATGACTGGAAGTGATGTCATCAATGGTGCCGGAACCTAGTGGGATTTCCCATGGATGGTCCGCAACGGATTGAGTGACAGAGAAAGAGAGAGAGTTAGTACAACTCACCACCCCCTGGTCTGGTGTGGTACTACTATTATTCAAGCCCTCTAGCTGCCTCACAATCGCATGTGTGTGACACCTGGGATTTCTAAAATTAAATTCCTCACTAGTATTTGTACAGGTAGTCCCCAGGTTATGGACATCCGACCTATAACTTACAAACGAGGCAGCAGCTGCGACGCATGCGGCACTGCTGCTCCATCATCTTTGGCCTGGTGACACTGCAAGCGGTGGCTGGAGGGGGGCGATTACGTTGCTTGTGCAGTGTAGTGTCCCTGCAGCAAGCGGTGACCCGTGGTCCATAGTCACATCGCTCGTGTGCAGGATGATGGTTCGCTGCTTGCCCACTACGCCGCCACAGCTACTGCTCCTGACTGGACGCAGGCTGGATGGAGCAGAGGGGGCGTTTCACTGCCCACCCAGTACACACGGCTGCCCTGTTCGTTCTCGGTGGGAGGCTAGTGATGCTGCAAGCAGTGACCCGGTTGTGGCTGAATGGAGCCATTGAGGGTGAATGGGGTTATCATTGTAGTGTGCCTCGGTTGGCTGCCTGTTGAATGGGGGTGGTGGTGGGCGATTCACTACCCACCTTTGGCTGTACTCGGTGGGCGGGCGCTGCAGGCAGCATACTGTAGTGGAGATGACTGTGTGGTGAACCACCCCTTGCCTCCCCCAGTCATTCTCAATAGCAAGCCTGCTTGTACTGTTACACACATAGCAGGAAGTTGTCTCTTGTCAGTACATCAGACGTGTTGACGACGGGTGCCTTCCTGCATTGATAGTGTGGACAGTGCTGTGCAGAAGAGCTCATCTTAACCTATTGCTTTCACCCTTCAAGAATCTGATGCAAGTGCTGGTGATGTAGTAAAGAAGAGAAAAACCACCACCATTGAAAATAAACTAGAAATAATAACGAGGTCAGACAGAGATGAAACTCCATCATTCATTGGCAGAGCACTTGGTTACAGTCAGTCAACAATAGCATTTATTAAAATAATGTACCTGTTTCAACTTACATACAAATTCAACTTAAGTACAAACTTACAGTCCCTATCTCGTACGTAACCCGGGGACTGCCTGTATTGAATTTTAACGTAAACGACATGTTGAATTTAAATTTTCCCTTGAATAATCTTCCATATTGTAAGTGTTGTCAGGGATCACCTGGCATCCTGACCAGATTGAGATCTGATCTCTCGCCAGGGAGGGAAGCCAAAAGGATAAGGGATCAGAGGAGTTTGCCTTCCCAATGCGTAGACTCTCCCAATACATTCTTGTGTCTTTGTCATGTTTTTTACAGGCCACTGGCATGCTGGGAAGTGTAGTCCTGTGGTGCAGCTGCGTTGCATGCCACAGGTACTGCTGGGGGGCTTCAGGGAATAACCATTCCTGCCTTCTAGAAACTTGACCCAGAAGTTCTTCAGTCAGGCTGTGGTCAGAACTCTCGAGATCCGGTTAAAAGAGAACCTCTTGTCGGGATGCAGAGGAGACAACACATGCAAAAGGAAGAGGCAATGGGAGAAACGGAGAGAAAAGAAAGGATTGACCATCCATTTATGTTCGTTGTTGTTTAGAAGGTATTTGGAGAAATAAAATCTATTATTTGAACCCATGACCGTATGCATATCAATTGTGTTTGGAGGGTTTGGTGCTCGATGGCGCTCCCTGTTTTCCGAAGTATTTTATCTGCTATTTACAGCCATTATGACAAAACTATCTGGTCCTCATCATTTTTAGGACTTTTTTTCTAAGAAAGTCTACCTTTGACCGCATCCTGGCACTGACGGTTCTCATGGAGTGCAAACACAAATATCGGCAGAGTTTCTTTGCAGCTTTTGTCGATTTTCGTAAGGCTTTCGACTCAGTTGATCAAGCTGCCATGTGGGACATCCTGAGACTTTTCAGGATCCCCTAAAGGCTGCTGGATATCATGGCCGGCCTGTACACTGGTACTGTGAGTGCTGTGTAGAGTGGAGGCAGAACCTCTGTGTTTTTCCCAGTTGATTCTGGGGTTCTTCAGGGTTGTGTTTTTGCTCCTACTCTGTTCAGTGCTTGTATGGACTGGTATTGGGGAGGATCGTGGGGTTCAGCGGCTGTTGGGCACCTGTTGGTGAAGAAAGATTCACAGATATTGACTTTGCCGACAATGCTGTGATCTTCACAGAGTCAATGGAGGCTTTAAGAGACTGAGCAAGTAGTCTGAGTGTCTGGGCTTGTGAGTGTCCTGAATAAAAACTAAAATCCAGGCCTTCAATGATCCCTTAGGCACGGCCATCAGCAGTGTGTCTGTCTGAGAAGAGAGTGTCGACCTTGTTGAGAGGTTTACTTACCTTGGCAGTGACATTCATGCCTCTGGTGACTCTTCCTATGAAGTCAGTAGATGGATTGGGAGAGCATGGGGGGCCATGAGGTCACTGGACAGGGGTGTGTGGCGCTCCCAATATCTATGCAAAAGGACGAAGGTGCAAGTCTTTAGAGTCCTGGTGTTTCATGGTTTGCTATATAGTTGTGAGACATGGACGCTATCCAGTGACCCGAGACGATGACTGGACTCCTTTGGTACTGTGTCTCTTTGGAGCATCCTTGGGTACTGTTGGTTTGACTTTGTGTCGAATGAGTGGTTGCTCATGGAGTCATGAATGAAGCACATTACCTGCATTGTGAGGGAGCGTCAGTTACGGCACTACAGCCATGTGGCGCGATTCCGTGAGGGTGATCCAGCTCATAGGATCCTCATTGTTGGGGACCTGAATAGCTGGACCAGGCCAAGGGGTCGCCCACATAACACCTGGCTGCAGCCGATAGAGGGTCATTTCCGTAGGATGGGACTGGGCCGCATGTCTGCCTGGGGAGTTGCCAACTGGGATCCGGAGCTGTTTCATCATGTGGTGGGTGTGGCAACGCATTTTGCTCCTCAACTTAACTTTCTTTATCTTTAAAACACTCTGGCACACAATACAAAACTCAAAAATTAAAGACATAGCCAAGCCAAGCAATGTCCATAGGATATAGCGATGTGGTGGAGCAGTAGTCAGTGCAGCTCCACGGACCATGGGAAATGACTTCATCTCCTTCCTGAAGTTACCATTAGTTGGGGTGTTTGACATTCTCCCCGCAAAGTTTGTACTTTTTCTTAAATTTCCTTCCATCCCCCCTTTCAGGAATTTGGCACTGGACGGTGTCCTGCGATGATGCCCACCTTTGCTGCGGCACCTGTCTCGTACCCGATACCACTGAATTGGTTAAATGAAGTTCAATAAATGAAGCATGGTCGGATGGATAACTAGAACAACAGCATCTGCCAGTTTTATTTGCAGGTGCATTTTCCAGTTCGTGCGAATTTCTTTTCACAGTCCAAAGACTTGCGTTTAGATTGATTGGAAAATCTAAAATGAGTGAGTGTGATAGGAGCACATTTGAGCGAGTGTTACAATCGACTGACAGGCGACCGTTTTTAGTCGGCGTGGGCTAAGCTCCCCGCGACCCTGTGATAAAAAAAATACAGCGCAATAAGAAAATAGATGGACAGATAAACAATGCGAAAGCGTTGCTTCTGGCATTTATATTTAATACTTGCTAAACTAGATGTGCTCTCCTCTCGCGCAGCTGTCACGCTGAGCGCGTTTCTCACAGTCCTAAAACAGAGGAAGCTGCCAGTCAGCGGGGCGAGAATTAAATTATACGGGCTTCTTTTTCTCCGTCCTTCTCTTCTTACTCCTAATAAGATTCACACCAAAGACAAGGTGGAAAAGAAAAAGAAACCCTTTTACCTCTTTAAACCTCTTCCACGCTGCCCTTCAGAGATCCTCGCGATTCATTGTCAAGCTGAAAGGAATGCCAATTATCTTTCTTCTCCTTGAAAACTCTGACTAAAGCACTCGAATGTAAATCGGCACTCCAAAGCATTCATATCTCCGCGCCCGGTGCCTTCAAGTTTACTAATAACTGCAATCAGACCATTATTTATTTATTTCTGTGCCTGTTTGATTTTTTAATCAACAGTTTTAATCCAATTACTGAATTCCCATGCCGGAAGAACAATAATATATTTATTAATATGGATAAGGGGTTTCGTGGTGTCTCGAGACAGATTACAGCTGGCGAGGTCTCGCGTGTCTGTTAATAGCATCTCATCTGCCCTCTCACAAATGCATCGTCTTATATTTTGATTGCATTTTCCGCTAGTGGGAATTTCTTTAATGACATCCATCACTCACTATGTGCTCGGAACATGTGCGTGTCTGTGTTCGTAATGGAGTTTGGGTGTCTTGATTATATCTCAGCATGTGATCATAAAATGCACCAAGCAGGATAAACTATAGAAAATGACACCTGCATAGCTAATGGACCCATAACGCTATTGTGACAGCCTTCAAGCATACAGCGTGTTATTCATACTTATCAAGAATAATCAGTGACTGAAGAGAAGAATAAAAGACTTAAGCTGGTATGAGCTTTTCATATAAGTTCAATAAATAAAAGTAAAGCTTTCCATCTTATTAGAACATCTGTTCAGTCATTTTCAAACTCACCTTATCTGTCTCAGGATCCCAGGGCTGGAAACTATCTCAGCTGCTTTGGGCGCAGGGCAGGAAATAGTTCTTTATAGGCATTCACTCACACATCCTTCTCATTGTTCCAGAGATGGTTCAAAGACATTCAGATTACCTAATTTTCTTTCTTTCTTTCTCTTTCTCTCTTTCTTTCTTTCTTTCTTTCTTTCTTTCTTTCTTTCTTTCTTTCTTTCTTTCTTTCGCTTTGCCAGTCTCTTTAGGGCTTTGGAGTACCCAGTCTTGGACCTCAAAGTCACACAATCTGTATCATTACTAATCAACTCTGGAACAGTCCAGGTCTGCCATCTAATGTACAGTCGACCCTCAATATACGACCGGCCTGACATGCGAACAACTTGGTTTACGACCAACGTCTTGCGTTATGACCCAAAAGCGATCACGTGTATCCACTTGTGCGATTGTAAACAAACAGCCGAGAGCGTTCGTAAGCATCAGTCGGAGCCCGGAAGCAGTCAGAAAAAAATTGGATCACAGGGCCAAAGATTGGGTAAATGGACAGATGCAGAGTTACCTACTGATCTCACCCAAGGAGACAGAATTGGATAGGGTACATAAATAAATAAATAAATGATGACAGTAATAATGATCAGAATTGGAGAATGCAGGCAATGGACAGGCACCACAACACAGTAGGCTGAGTGTGTAGATGCAGATACTCTATACAGGTGAACTGTATATGTCACCTCTGACACATTACCAGATGTGAGGTGGATGTTGCCAATGTCTTGATCATTTAGAGAAAGGAGTCTATGGACAGGCAACCACCAAACAGTATACAGGAGTGTTCATAGACAGTATACATGTCAACTCTAAATGTGAAAAAGGAACAAATGACCAGATCCGAGGTCAAAGCAGTACAAGTATGTGTGGTGAAAGCTTCTTTCATTTAGAGAAAGGAGTCTATGGGCAGGCAACCACCAAGCAGTACCCAGGAGTGTTTATAGACATGACAGGTCAACTCTATATGTCTCTTCGGACAAACTGCCAGATCTGAGTTGGACATTGCTCATGTGTTGATTCATCTCTTGTTTGGAGAAAGTAGTCTATGGACAGAGGACAAAGTGACTTAATGATCCTGCCCAAAGAGGCAGAATTGGATAGGGTACATTAAAAAAAAAATCATATATATATATATATATATATATATATATACTAGCAGAATACCCACGCTTCGCAGCGGAGAAGTAATGTATAAAAGAAGTTATGAAAAAGAAAAGGAAAAATTTAAAAAATAACGTAACATGATTGTTAATGTAATTGTTTTGTCATTGACATGAGTGTTGTTGTCATATTTATATCTATCTATATATATCTATCTAACTATCTATCTATATATATATATATATATATATATATATATATATATATATATATATATATATATATATATAGCAAAATACCACGCTTGGCAGCGAGAAGTAAAAGAAAAGGAAACATTTTAATAATAACGTAACATGATTGACAACGTAATTGTTTTGTCATTGTCATGAGTGCTGCTGGCATATATATATATATATATATATATATACATACATGTGTACATATATACACACACACACATATACTATGGGGTGCGAAACAGGCAAATACATTGATTTTCTGAATATATAAAGTCACTGTCGGAATATATAAAGTCAAAACTTGAATATATAAAGTCAGCGTCAGAATATATAAAGTCAGCGCTGGAATATATAAAGTGAAAACCTGAATATATAAAGTCAGCGTCTGAATTTATAAAGTCATTCCTGATTATATAAAGTCAGCATCGGAGTATATAAACTCATTCCTGAATGTATAAAGTCAAAGTCAAAATATATGGATTGAAACGACTCTGAACTGAAGTAAGTTAACAAAACTGTATTCAGAAAAATAAATTAAAAAAACACTGTTCGGTTAATGTTTTGAAAATGATGCATGTGCCCTGCCCAGGATTGGTTCCTGCCTTGCACCCAGTGTTGTGGTCGAATTCAACGGGTTGGGAAATGGATGGATATTCCAGCACTGACTTTGTATATTCCGACGATGACTTTATATATTGAAGTTTTGTCTTTATATATTCCAGCGCTTACTTTATATTGTGAGCTGGAGGGCTTCGCTATTACTTGTGGGGACGAAACTTCACTTTGGTAACTGATCATGCTCCACTTCAATGGTTATACCGACAGAAAGATACAAACTCTCGCCTCATGAGATGGTTTCGGGGCTTACAACTTTTACCGTTTCACAGTAAAACATCGACCAGGTTCTAAACACGTCAACGCAGATTTATTATCAAGACTAAATGAACCTGGTACAGAGAGTCGCTTGATTCATGGGATTGTGAATAAAGCTGAGGGGGAAGGTGTGAGCTGGAGGGCTGATCGCACCCCAAGAAGATACAGGCGCCCCTGGGCAAACCACAACCCCTGACACACAGACTACCCTCACATTGCTCCTTACTTTCTCACTTGCGCTATAACGCTTAATGCAAACCTCGCGCGATACTCCGCTAACTTAAAAGCCTTGTGCAGCGCCTGTCAGTTGAAAATTGATTGTTTGCTTGCTTTTATCTCTCTCTCTCTCTCTCTCTCTCTGCTCCTAGCGGAACTGTCATCTCTGACTTGTCATGGAGCACGTTTAAGCTCATGTGTTTGCAGTGTTTCAATAAAAGTCCTTCTTGTTTCTATGACCTCCTGTGTCTCTGTGCAAATCTGTGACCCAAACGTGACAATATATTCTGACGCTGACTTTATATATTCAAGATTTGACTTTATATATTCCAGCACTGAGTTTATATATTCCGACGCTGACTTTATATATTTAAGTTTTGACTTTAGGTGGCAGTGTGACGAAGTTGCTTCGGAAGATGGCGTTAGCTGTGGAGCTCAGCTCAGAGCGAAATGAGGTAAATGGGAGGGGAGATGATGACGTGACTTCCCCATCCGCCTTAACTGTCAATCCCCCACAAACACAGTCTCTCGGAATTTGCATAAATACAGCCGTTCACATGCAATTTTAACTTAGTTACAAAGTGATCAGAACTCTTGTTTATATCCTGCGTCCTCTTATTAAACTTGTATCCCGCATTACCCGTGGGCATGAAAAACAGCAGCGGCAGCCTGTCTATGAACTTAATTTAAACTTTAGGTTTACACCGTGCTTTGTTTCCGAAGTAGCAGCACTCATGAATATGGTTGTATATGTCACTCGCTCGCTTCTTATTGTTTCGCTGCCTTCTCAATTATATAATGCGTGTTTTCTTAAGCGCATTTTGGAGCTCTTCCTGGTTTTCTACGCACTGCGTTGACAGTCAGTTCACGTGATTACATGAGAGGCGTGATGATGTCACATGAAACTCCGCCCCCACGGCTTTCAAGCTCAACTCCATTACAGTAAATGGAGAAAAATACCTTCCAGTTATGACCATTTTGCGTAGAATTTCGATATAAAACCTGCCCAACTTTTGTAAGGAAGCTGTAAGGAATGAGCCTGCCAAATTTCAGCCTTCTACCTACACGGGAAGTTGGAGAATTAGTGATGAGTCAGTCAGTCAGTCAGTGAGGGCTTTGCCTTTTATTAGTATATATATATATATATATATATATATAAAAAATAGAAATGAAAAAGTTATACTAATACTACTAATAATAATGATAACAAAAAAAAGGACACATACACACACACTCTTCTCCGAAAATTTTCTTGTCTGCTATTTGGATGACCCCATGTCTAAACCTCCGAAAAATAATTTATTTCGATAATTGCTAAGGAAGCAAGAAAAGGTAACAAAGGTAAAGAAAGCGATCACAATTGAAACGAAGAAGGAAATTGTGCGGAAATATGAGAGTGGCATTCGTGTGACCGATCTCGCTAATATGTACAGCATGTCGAAATCCACCATCTCAACAATTTTATAAAGAAAAGATTTGCATAAGGAAGCTCCTTCCAAACAATAACCACCTACCATTTCATTCTCCTCCTCCTCCCTTCCTGCAAGACAAAGATGTCAACTTAAATGGTAATTACAGTATGAAATTGTTGTTTCTGGTAGGCTAGGCACTTTTTATAACTTTTTGGTTAGTACATTAGAAAATTTATTGGTGTTTTTGGTAAATTATGCACCTTATGCAACCCTTTTGTATTATTAAAAGGTTAAGTAAGTGTTGCTGTGGGAGGTTTGGAATGCATTATGGGTATTTACATTACTTCTTATGGGAAAAATAGTCTTGACTTACAACCAACTTGAGTTACAACCAGCCCTCACGAACGAATTGAGTTTGTAAGTCAAGGGTCCACTGTATATGGAAAAGTGCTGCTGGTACAGCACTGAGAAGATGGTGGAGGTGTTGAGACTACACTCACTGAGGCAGGCTAATCAACTGCTGCCAAAGATCCATGTTAACCTTCGAGCTGATCTCTTATTGGAGGGTTTCCTTCAGGCAAGCCTGTCCTTCTGACTCCAACTCGCCTGGATGAAGTCTAGTAGCTTCCTTTATGCCAGACTGGGAGAACTTCCTGTGCCACATAATTACACCCTGGAAGCAGTCCTGGTGAGGCAAAACCTCTTTAAACTGTGTGAGTCCTCTCCCCAAAACTCCCTCTGGCAGCACCCATGTACTCCGACAGGGATACAATTCCCAAAGTGCCCTCCGGGTGTACAAATGGGAATTCTACCAAAGGGATGCTACCAGCAGGCATAATGGGGGACTATATGTTCCCAAGAGAGAGTCTTTCCTTGCTCTTCCATTATATCTTCCTGGCCAGGAAAAGGTACCCACACATATCCATCCAAATCCTTCCGTCATGGCACCTACATCCTTTGTTTGTCCTTTTACCTAGCTGGGGATTGATGATAAACCCCCCTAGTAAGCATTTTTGGAACTCTTCGGTGCTTTGAACTCTCAAGTTTCACAAAGCAAATAAGCTGTGCAGAAGCTCTGACACCATATGCATAGAGCACATTCTAGGAGCCCCCTGGACATCCGTGCTCCATCTAACATTGAGAGTGGCAGACAGAACCCAAGTAGCCTGTATGTGCCACTGGTGCCAGTTTAAAAATGGTCATTAGAATGTCCCACACATGTTTGGAATGCAGGATGAATACCAGTGTACATTGGCAACCACAATTGGTCTTGGATTTCAAACCTCAGCCACCACATCTGAGAGGCAGCAGCAGCACGCACTATGCCACCATGTCACCTGCTGTTTAAGAGCCCACTAACTCAGCGTTTCTCGACCTTTAAGTATTTGTGACCCGAGTTTTCATAACAGTTTCAATCGCACCCCCCTAACATTTTTTTTGAAATGTAGATTCATATTTTATTATCTTCAGTGGGTTGGCACCCTGCCCGGGATTGGTTCCTGCCTTGTGCCCTGTGTTGGCTGGGATTGGGATTTTTTTTTTTCTCCAGCCTTTGGAGTTTTTTTTTTGTTTTTTCAGTCCACCCTGGCCATCGGACCTTACTCTTATTCTATGTTAATTAATGTTGACTTATGTTTATTTTTATTGTGTCTTCTATTTTTCTATTCATTTTGTAAAGCACTTTGAGCTACATTTTTTTTGTATGAATATGTGCTATATAAATAAATGTTGATTGATTGATTGGCTCCAGCAGACCCCCCGTGACCCTGTGTTCAGATTCAGTGGGTTGGATAATGGATGGATGGATATTTTATTATACCTACTTAACTTTTATCGACATTTATCTAACTCTATATTTATTGTTCTAGTATCAGAATGTACTTTCTTTTAATTTGTTTTGGTTTCAACAGATGTTTTTTTCATATTTTTGATTCTTGTTTTCTTTTTTCACATCTTCGGCCCCCGTTTTTGTTACTTCGCGCCCCCCTAGGGGGGCCCGCCTCACAGGTTGAGAACCACTGCACTAACTGAAGAATTATTGATGTGAGGAAAGCTGAAGGAAATTTTGGCAACTATAATGTAGTAGAATTTAAAAATATGGGTGATGTTAGAACGGAAATGGAAAACAAAAATAATGTCAGCGTGAATGGAGGGACACTCAAAGGGAAATCAGATAGATGGTATGATTGGCGGCCATGGGTATTACCTGGCTGGGATGCCAATAGAGTGGAAGGACCAGGGGAGAGGGCATTGGTGAGGCAATAGCTCCCCTGGGACACTAGAGGGTGCCACGTATTCCCACAGGGCATTTCGGGAGCTGGAATTTGGTGAAGCCCTGTTGGGTTCGGGGGAGCCCACTTTTGGGAGCTGCAGAGCCCTACAGAGGAACTCCAGCACAGTTGGGAGTGATTCCAGGTAATACTGATAAGCCGCCTAAAATAAGAGGAGCCGCTTCACTTCATTGAATGGCCAGAGTGTGAAGGAAGAAGACAAAGCCTGAGGAGGAGTGGAGGCGGATGGACTGGCGGCGAAAAGGGGCTGTGTATTGGTGTGTTGGTGTTTTGTGTAAATAAACCCGGGTGTTGTGTTGAACCTGTGTCCTGCCTGTGTGTATTCGGTGTAAGTGGATGGACGCTTGGTGGCACTATTGCCCACCTTTTCCCCAACAGACAGACTCTCTGGACACAAGTTAAAAGCACCAAGAAGTAGATTGTCTTCATTTTTTCCAAAGCACCACAGCCACAATAAACACAATATATAATCACAATAATCTCTCCTCCACACTTCCCAACAAGCTCTGTCCTACTCCTCCTGTCTCCGGCTCGCTTGCGGGGTCTCCAGCAGTCCTTTATATAGTCCCTGACCCGCACGTACTTCTGTTCTTCCTCCTATGTGACTTGCCAGCACTTCCGGGTCAGTTGGAGTATTCAGGTTTTAATCAGCCCGGATGTAATTCGGGGCTTCCGTTGTCATAGTCCATTAGTACTTCCAGGCTAGGTGAGAATTTGTTCTCCCACCAACTTCCCACAGCATCCCCTGGCAGCACCCATGGCACCAAGCAGGGCTGTGCTGCTGAACTCCAAGTCCCATAGTGCCCTGCGGGCATCCGGGGCACCGCTGCAGTCCAGGGAAGTTGCCATCTATCGTCTTGGGGAAGGCAGTGTCCTTGATATGCTGCCTTCCCTCATCCTTCCTTCACTGGGGCGTCCTGGCCAGGATAAACTGCCGGCTGTCCCTTACATCGGGTTAGGGCAGCTGTATGTGCCCTGGTGGCTCACAATGGAATGTCCAAAGTGTAGTTTATTGAATCTTCTCAAGGCAGCAAAACGGTTAATTTTCTAACTACTGACTCAGAACCTGAAAGTTTCATTCACAGTATTTCAGTTTCCTGACCTCACGACACCTTGAGCAAACGTCAGCTTGGGAGGAAGACAATAATGAGTGCCATGCCCCGCTTTGGCCAAGAGCAAAACAAAGTGCTTTGATTTATACAAATGCGCCATTGACCAAAGCGGAAATGTAGCACATCTAACTCTTTGATTGCCTGCTGTTTGAGATCCCCATTAAGTGGACCTTCTACCTGTCGTTGGAGGTGGTGGGGGTCGAGATGAAGGCGGGCGGGGAGATTGGCTGGCACCCTATTGTTGTGCTTAGCACAAGGACAGACAAAGGGGAAGGGTCATTTTTTCTCATTTAGCTTCTCCTCAGCTCTCCTCTCATCCAGGGCCTGACAAATGAAAGCCATTAACGCACGAGAGATGCTTTTTATAAAAAATGCATTAAGACAGTATTACCACACAGCGGAGGGCTGCCACCCCCCACACCCACCCCCCCGTTGCCATCTCTTTAAACAGACAGATGAAAAGAAGTCCAGCCGTTAATGCACTGCTCTGTTTAATAGATCTGCTCTTCTATATTTATACACAAATAAGCAAGCCGTCTCCGTCCATCGGAAATCATGAAAGCGTCCGAGTAATTGAAACATCTACCAGGCTTCAGAACGATGTCGAGAGATGCCATAAAAATTGGTGCTGCCTCATTTCCTTTGTTGCAGCATCTTCCACCGGGGTGGATCATTTTCTCATTTAAGGAACGGGTCTGCCAAGCTACGTACTGCGTTGTGCTGCTGTCGAGTGTCAAGTGACCATACATTCAGCTGCAAAGGAAAGACAAGGAAATGACCAGAAGTGCAGAATACTGCAAACGGGAATAAATAATTCATCAGAGAGCCATCTCTGCTCTCCATCCATCCTCGCTTCAGATTTGGCCTCCGTATACATGGTTGACTTGTCTGTATGGCACTTCATAGAATTAGACACTGAGGCCTGGCAGGCTATGAAGCACAAAGATGCCCGTTCAGACCTCAGTATTGACTCACGGAATGACCCTGACTGAGTCATTTGTTCTGCCATTACTCCAACAATAGAAATGTGAGAATGATTGTCTTAATGCCCTTGTGATTTGAAATCCGCTTAACATAAAAGTGATAGATAATTAAATAAAAATGGCTTCTGCCAGTGGAGGTCACTTGTGTGGGCAGATCTGCCCTTTTGGGGAGACTGCACTTTACTATTAGTTAATGACTGGTGTGAGGCCCCCTGCTGGTTAAGCCAGGGAACTGCGTTACCAGCTCAGTCCCTGTCACTGGCGGTAGAAATGTAGAAACAGGATTTGTAGTCTGGAGATACACCATCCACCTAGGAAGATCAGATAGATAGATAGATAGATAGATAGATAGATAGATAGATAGATAGATAGATAGATAGATAGATATGTGAAAGGCACTATAGATAGATAGATAGATAGATAGATAGATAGATAGATGAAAGGCACTATATAATAGATAGATAGATAGATAGATAGATAGATAGATAGATAGATAGATATGTGAAAGGAACTATATAACAGATAGATAGATAGATAGATAGATACGAAAGGCACTATATGATAGATAGATAGATAGATAGTGTGAACTTGAACCCCAACACACACAGACAGACATCGTTGGTTCCAACACACACTGTTTATTTTACAATTTTTTTACAGGTAGTCACGTGCACTCCCCAGTGCCTCTTGCACCGTTTACCCAAACGTCCAGGCCACACAGTCACAATGCCTCTCTCCTGGCCGCCTCCAGTCCCCTCTCTAGCTCCGTCTCTTTTCCACCCGACTTTTGCCATCAACTGAAGGGAGGCGCCCCTTAAATAGGAACACAGATGGGCTCCAGCTGCTTCCCGGCACTCCTCCGTAGACACGCCCCAGTGTGGCGGAAGTGCCGGCTGGACACCCGGAAGCCGTCCGGGTGTCCCCTGTCGTCTTCCTCCCAGCACTTCCTGGTGTTGCAGAAGTGCTGGGCTCCAGGGATATTCAGGCACCAGGGAGCCGCCTGGTGGTGGCCACGGGTCCCTACAGGGCTGGGTTTCTAAGCCCTTTACCCGTGGCCCCCAACATAACCAGGGCGGACGCCCCCTCACGGTCTGGAGGAGGTACAAGCCCTCCTCCGGTCCTCCTAGGCGTCCCAACCAGGCTCCAGCCCCGGCCGGATGCCACAATAGATAGATAGATAGATAGATAGGAAAGGCACTATATGATAGATAGATAGATAGATAGATAGATAGATAGATAGATAGATAGATAGATAGATAGATAGATAGATAGATAGATAGATAGATAGATAGATAGATAGATAGATAGATCTTCACCATGCTGTATTGCAAGGCTGGTGGACTCACCCTGCAAAAAAGCATTTATAGTGGAACCCTGATTTAACATTCCTATTTTTAATATTTTTACACATTTAACATTTTTTTGGATGCTGTTGCTGATCACAACCGTTGTCTGAAGAAGTCTTTCAGTCCTCCTGTTGGAGGATCCATGACCTGCGACTGAAACATAGCTTTCTGGCACTGCAGTACGTTGCACTCCTGAATGTCTCGATAGTTCTGAGATTTTATTGTTCCCTGCACAGACTCAAGGCACCCTGTGCCATACAAAGCCAAGCAGTTCCAAAACATAACTTAGCCTCCTCCATATTTCACAGCAGGTCTGGTGTTCTTTTCTTTAAAAATAAAATTTTTTCATCTGTGGACATAAAGTTCCAACTTTGTCTCATCTGTCCAAAGGACATTCTCCCAGAAGCACTGTGGCTTGTCCATATGCATTTTAGCAAATTCCACTCTGGCTGTTTTATGTTTTCCTTTCAACAGTGAGCTCACTGTCACTCAAAAAGTGATGGAAGGTTTGATCAGACACTGATGGACCTTGACCTTGGAGTTCAGCCTGTATCTCTTTGGATGTTGTCCTTGGCTTTTTGTCTACATTTGTCTATTCTGAGGTTGATTTTCCTCTTATGACCGTGTCCCGGGAGGTTGACTACAGTCCCATGGACCTTAAACTTCTTAGTATTATTTGCAACTTTGTCACAGAAGCATCAAGTTGCTTGGAGATGGTCTTCCTGCTTTTGCCTTTCAAATTTTTATCATTAATTTTCTTTCTGATTTTCTCAGATAACTCTCTACTTTGCTTTCTCTGGTCCATGTTCAATGTGGGACACACAATCACACCAAACAGCAAAGTGACGACTTTTCTCCATTTAAATAGGATGAATAACTGACTGCATGATTAGAGACGTGTGATGCTCATTAAAGAAAACAGCAAGTTTGAAAAATAATTTAAATCCAGTTATTTGTGATCTTTACTAGGGGTACCAACAAATGTGTCCAGGGCATTTTAGAAGATCTTTCTAGAATAAGCAATGCTTAATCTCTTGTCACACTTCCTTTGCTTTACTCGATGACATATCAAAGGCATGCAGGCACACAGGGGACAATTGCTTTAAATGTCATCATTTTTCAGGAGGCATACTGCACATCTTCACTGAGATGGAAGTGAACCTACAAATTTGCCCACATCCATATCTGATTTTTTTTGTGACTGCTCAGATTTATTTTGTGGCTGATCCAAATCTGATATTAGTTGATGTCTATCCTGATCATGCTACATCTACACAAAACGAATAAAACAGTTTTTGAACACAGAGGCGATTTACTGTTTTATACTTTATGTTGTTTCACATGACGGTCCAGGTTGGCTGCAGTGGCCATGCTCCTCGAACCCGTCACCTTTAATAGTCATGTATAGGCATGAGGACACATAACACAGCAAGAGGAAGGTCTGCCATAGTGCCATAGTGTTTTTAGATTTCTTCAAACAGAGGTCCGAAACCCCAAGTACCAAAAGTGCCATTCTTCAATAAATAAAGGATACGATACAATTTATTTTTGTATAATCCAAAAATCACACAAGACGTGCCACAATGGGCTTTAACAGACCCTGCCTTTTAACAGCCCCCCAGTCTTGACTCTCTAAGAAGACGAGGAAAAACTCCCCAAAAAAAATACCATTGTAGGGAAAATAAAAATGGAAGAAACCTTAGGAGAGGCAATTCAAAAGAGAGACCCCCCTTCCAGGTAGGTTGGGCATGCAGTGGGTGTCAAAAAAAGGGGTAAATACAAAACAATACACAGAACAGAACACAAGTAATCCTCAATACAATACAATCCAATAAATAAATAATCACTCCTTATATATCTATATATATAAAAGTCAATGTATGTATGTATGTGTGTGTTTAAGTATGTATGTTCCAGCATCACTTCCAAACGGCTGGAGCGATTTTCATGAAGTTTGGTACACATGTTGGTCGACTAAAAATACTGTAGGGTGAAATCAACCCTAACCCACCCTCTTCTGGATAGAGTGGGGTGTGATCTTGAGATCTTGTATGTATGTTATCATCCAGTTGACACTCGGAACAACCACCAGAGGGCGAACTAGAAGTGACTGCCAGCATTCTTTATGTTTGAGCTCCACCACGCCCCTGTTGCTTGTGAAATTAAATAGAGTTGGCCGGTTCCGAGTGTAAACTGGATGATAACATGCTGTGACGGGATGCCGGGTCCCATGCCTGGCTGGGATGCCCCTTCAACACTGGATCCGGGGGAGCAGCCATGGAATGCACTCTACATCCCCCGGAACGCTTGGTGGCAGCCCTCCTGGGTTACATCGGGGCCATAGGTGTGGGACTTCAGGACTCAGACCTGTTGGGCTCCATGGCCACCACTCGGAGGAGCTGCATGGCTTAACAAGCCTCTGTGGGCTGGAATGGAGCCACACCCGGAAGTGCAGCCTAATTAGGCCAATTACCACCTGGAGCACTTCCGGGAGGGCTACAAAAAGAGCCTGCAGCCACTACTCAGGTGCCAGAATCGGGAGGAAGAGGATGAGGTTGTCTGGGAGGAGTGGTGGTGCCGTCAGAGGAAGAATTGGTTGTGGTTTGGGACTGTATTGGGCCTGTGGGACACGGGGAAGACATGCCCCACGGCTGAAGAGAAAAATAAAACTTTGTTTATTGAACACGTGCCTCAGTGTGAATCTGTGCCGGGTCGGGCGCCTGTATAGCGCCTTATTCACAATGCATACAAGACCGCAAGACAAACACATTAGTGAGTCTTCATTGTTTGTTAACTATCTCTTTCTCTCTCTCCCTCTCTCTCTCTCTCTGTATATATATATATATATATATATATTGTATAAGAGATATAAGATAAGACACATAAAGGTTTTGGGTTTCCGGTCCCGTATACTGTAAAATTATCCACAGTAATCACAAAAAAAGTCACGGTCAAAACAATACATGTAACAGTATATCGCTGACAACAAAGATGGCGTCAAAGGAGTTTTTATGGAGGCGGGGCCGGAAGTGGAGGAATGCTGGGAAGGAGCCATGGTGGATGATGGGATTGCTGACGTCATTGGTGGCGGACAGAGGAAGGGCTGAAGTAGCGTACTGCGGGAAGGAGGTAGGCTCATGGCGGTGCGTCTTTTTCTGTAGAAGAAGAGAAAGGTTAGTACCCCGCCACTCCCTCCTGGCGTATAGCTTCGCGATCGAATTAAGGTCCGTCTGCGGTCCCCTACTCGCGCGTGCGTGACAATATATATATATATATAATCCAATGTCAGTCAGTCTGTCTGTATGTCTGTCCGCTGTTCGCGAGAGAACTGCTTAGCTTAGATCGGGATTTTTTCTAGAATTTGCTTGAACGTTCCGGTTGATTTTGTGACTGCTCTCATCGCACTAAGTATCATAGTTCGCTTGTGGTACTGATTTATTTGTGCGGATCTGAGAGAGAGGCTGCGGGCCGAGGGGAGGGTGGTGGGGCCGTCCTTACTCACGTGCCAGCCTCGGGGTGTAACCTTAACTCCGCTTAGCTAGCGAACAAGAGAACGTCTTAATGGATTTAGATTGGACTTTCCTTTAGAATTTGCTTGAACATTCAGTTGACTTTGTGACTTCCCTCATCACGCTAAGAATCATAGTTCACTTGCAGAAGCGATATATTCGCACAAATCCGAGATAGAGGCTATGGGGCCCTCCACACTCACGCACCAGCCGAGGAGTGTATCCTTAACTCTGCTTAGCTAGCGAACGAGAGAACTACTTAACGGATTTAGATCAGATTTTCTTCTAGAATTTGCTTGAACATTTCAGTTGATTTTGTGACTTCCTGTATCGCGCCAAGAATCATAGTTTGCTTGCAGGAGCGATATATTCGCGCAAATCCGAGATATCTTAGCTAGTGATACCTGTTTGTTTATTGATTTTTAAATTTGTGCTGTTTCATTACTATGCGTGTGAAGCCGCAGGGGACGGCTAGTCATCAATAAAAAGAAGTGCCTTCATGGAGATCAAAACCAGCAGTAAATAAAACAGATACAATCAACAATAAAACTCAGGTTACTCCCCTTTCATGCCACTTCATCCATACCAGAACGTATTTTGCTTCCCGCGGTGCCCCCTCTTCTCAGCCCAGCCACTGGGGTGTTCTGAACCCGGACCTCCTCATTTCAGTTGCCTCCACTGGCATCTGTAAGACAACTGGGAGCACTCGGTTGCTCCCCACTCCTCCATCTTGCTCAGCGGGTGCAACCTGTCCTCGGTGGGCCATGCTGGGTCACAGACCGCTTTGCCTTCTTTCCATCGCACTGGCTCACCTGCCCGATTCTGCCTTTTCCTTCGCTGATTCTTGTTCTTTCCCACTATCCTGCTCAGGCTCCTTTTAAGATGATTGTAGTGCAGGTGCGCGGATTTCAGACCCCGGAGTGCTAATGAGGCAATCAGCTGAGCTGCACGTGGATGAATAGTCAGCCAATCTCCTCATCAACCTTCAGTGCTGCTCTACCATGTTACCTCGCACATCTACACCCATCCGAGTCTGAACACGCTCTCTCTATTTGTAAAACACGCACAGCCATGGATCCCTAGGCGCTTCATCACATTTCAATACGGAACATCTGTGAATTCATCAGCTCATGATGGCAAGGAAGAGAACCAAGAAATGAAAAATCAGAGCTGTTGGCTTGTGTGCATTTGTCATTGCTGGTATTCTGTACAAAGCAACAAGTGGCCCAAAGCAATGGTGGGAGTGCAATTGGACAGGTTTGAATATAAAAACATTTGTTACGAGAGCAGTATAAATCCTTTTTTTTTTTTGCTAATCACACATCTCTGAAAACACATATGAGTGACAAAATGGGAACGGAGCTGCAGTGTGAATGTCACCATTTTTTGGTTTCAATCATCAAACACAATTTGTCATCTGAGGCAGTTTAATCAAGGTATGACTGCTATCAACATCACAGTGGCATTCATGGAAAGGATTAACAATATGAAACAACAAAGATGACAATCACAATTCCACAAATGAAACAGACCAAATCAGGACTCTTCAAGTTTGATCATCAATATTAAACATAAAAATAACAGAATTTAAAGCTTTAAAAAAACTCCACCAAACATAACCAACACCCCCGTACTAATGGAATTCTGAGACGATTTCCTGCATTTAACACTTGTGAAAAGGCGCTATATGAGCGCCTACCTGACACAGACAGACATGGGAGGCACACGTGTAAAAGAAATAAACTTTTATTTTATTCACCTGTGGGGCATGTCTTCCCCATGTCCCGCAGGCACAACAAAGTCCCACCAAGACCAAAAAGTACAAGCACAAATAATCTCCTCTTCACCACCACTCCTCACCGGCAAGCGTTGTCTCCCTCCTCATCGACTTTGCTGCCGGCTCCTTTAATAGTCCACTCGGAAGTGCTCCAGGTGCTTGATCATCTGTTTCCGGTTGCACTTCGAGGTGTGGCTGAAGAACCGCCCAGACGGGCTCAGGAACCCCTGCAGCACCCACTGGTGGCCCTGGAGAACTCCATCTCCCATGTAGCCCTCCGGGAATCTGAGGCACCACTGCCACCCAGGGGGGCTGCCATCTATTGACCCGGGGGAGGTATTATGTAGCCCATGCTTGCTCCCCCGGAAGAATTTACTGAAGGGGTGTCCTGGCCAGGCATGGGCCCCAGTTGTCCGCCACACACCCTTTTAGTCGTCAGTACCTAGAAGAACATTACATGCGGTTTCTATCATATTTCAGATTTGCATGCCTCTCCGATGAAGACTGGAACTCTCTAAAGAAATGTTTTCTCTGGTATCAAATTAAAATAAAACCGTGGTCAGTTTTTTGCAATTCAGAGGAAAACCAATTTGGCATTAATTTTTGAAACAGTTTGAGAACGCAATGTTATTCTAGGGTGGCACGGTGGCGCTGCCGCCTCGCAGTTAGGAGACCCGGGTTCGCTTCCCGGGTCCTCCCTGCGTGGAGTTTGCGTGGCTTTCTTCTGGGTGCTCCGGTTTCCTCCCACAGAGACATGCAATTAGGTGCATTGGCGATTCTAAATTGTGCCTGGTGTGTGTGTGCCTTGGGGTGGGCTGGCACCCTGCCCGGGGTTTGCTTCCTGCCTTGCGCCCTGTGTTTGCTGGGATTGGCTCCAGCAGACCCCCGTGACCCTGTAGTTAGGATATAGTGGGTTGGATGATGGATGGATGTTATTCTATTCACACACTGCATGCTGTTATTTATGCCTGGGCCAGGGGCTGTCAGGCTGCTCTGCTCGTCTTTATTAATAGGCCTCTGGTCATCTACAGTGGGAGAGCAAGGTGGACAGGAGATGGGCGCACCTTAATACTCGATTCACCAGTGTAAGAGTTGAATTTTGAAGCCTGGTCCAATGTGCACCTAGCATGTGCTGATATTCTTCTGACCTTATGCTTAAAGGCTGAAGCTGTTATTTTATTATTCACTGTGACAAATGTATTTTAGTTATTTTTATATAAAGCTTAAGGGAAATTGTTATATTTTATGGCGTAATCACTGTTCTATTGTTATGCACTAAGTTTCCTGTTGAGGGCAAACTTAGGAAACATATGGATCAGAACATAAAAATGAACATGCATCCTATGCACGTAGTGAACTGTCAACCCTCCTGAAAAGTCACATACTCTTAAGGACTATCAATTGTCACACACGTGCGCTTAGGAGGCAGTCAACAAGCCCTGAGGTGAGTGAAACATCATGAGATGAAGGGTTGGTTTATGGTACTAACACCTCTCTCTCTTTTTCATCAAACCAAAAGAAGAAAAATAATTCCATTTACTGACAATTCAAACTTCTGGATTCACAAAATGGCCACCCAACGTCACTTCCACTTCCGAGTCCCGATGATGACGTCACCTCTGTTCTCCCGATGATGACATCACTTCCGGTCTCCTGATGATGATGTCACTCTTCCGGGCTCCTTGTGATGATGTCACCTCTGATCTCCCGATGATGACGTCACTTCCTGTCTCCCGATGATGACGTCACTTCCGCCACAACCATGATGACCTTATTTCAAGTCTCCCAATGATGATGTCACTTCTGTCCACCCGTTCTGACATCATCTCCTGCCCCATCACCTCCGTCAGTCATTTTTTTGTATAAATAACACCATGTCACTGTTACAGTTTGTCAATTGCTTTGGTTTTTGATCACGTTTTGCAAATATTTCTTTGCTTTGTTTTTGCTGAACATTGTATGGGATCATTCCCTAACTCTTTTTATTTTTGTGGCGATTCTTTATTTACGACACAATCAACCTAGTGGACAGGGTTATTTAAGGTATCAACCGGGTGTAACCAATCATGTTCAAAGTTTTCTGATTATGTAATGAATTCCTTAGAATTTTGATCTAATCAATGAATTATATAAATATTGCACAGAGGTTGCTCTTTTCCTTTGCAACCCTTGATAATAAGATATGCTGTTTCCTCTTCCAAAGAATAATGATTGTTGCCTTCTCCTGCCTGTGTTTTTATTGTTTCAAACGGGGTATTCCAGGGTGGAATATCTATTAAAATTTTCTTCCATACCTGACATACAGAAATCTCTACTCATGACACTCAGTGGTGGCATTTCACCATTTCTGCCTTCCACTGATAATTTAAGCATAAATGTTATTGAAGATATAGTTCGGTAAAGGCTTGTTGTGTCGTTGGCTTGCTTTGAGAAGTGCTCTGTTATTTTCTTTTTTTTATCATGATGTAACTCTTTGTTGTCTACTTGATAAGAATGGCAGATTTCAGTTAATACCGCAGCCACCCATCACACCGCTCATTGCACATAATGTCATGCAATGCAGTAGGACGGCTTCTCACTGATTGGTTCAACCTAAAAATGTACTTTCAAAAATGAAAGATGTAATTTTTCCTGACTTTGTTGATGGTGTGAAGTGGGGGCCTTTTGGGCGTAGAGGCTGTGCAACTCCTTCTGGAATCAGAAAAGTGGCCTTCTCTGCAGTGGCTCCTCTGTCATCACTCCCCATTCCAGTGCTCCACTGTGTCTTGAAGGGCCAGGCCTTCTTCCAAGCTGGCCCTAATTTTTTAATATTTAAAAACACCAAAAATATCCACCAAAGGTCTTAAAAAACATCTCCAGGATGGAGGTGTGGATCTGTAATCTGTTGGCTCCTTGGTCGCAGTGCCTCGCATATGTGTGAACAGTCTGTGGAAAAATTGAAAAAATGGATCAGAGAGAAATTACTTTTTAGAGTGGTTTTTCTTCCAGGCTGGCAGACGGCCTGAAATCTTTACTCCCGTCTGTCAGATTAATCCACATGTTGCATACGGAAGCTAGTTATTTATTAACAGGAAGAGATTTTTTTTTTATTGGAACTCTCAACCTAAAACATTATGAAGTTATGACAAGTGGAATCAATGGCTGTGTTTATTCCACTTCAACTTTACTGTTCCACATTACAATGTTACTGTTGGCTTCTTTTTAAAGTTTTCTTTTCAAACAACACTTTATTATTAAATTTATTTTTGCTTGGCCTTAAATAAACTACCCCGACAAAGAACAATGAATGGCCTTTTGTGTGTGGCAGCACCAAGGGCACTACCCAGGAAGTGGGCACCTCCTCAAGTCGTGAGAAACACCGAATTGCTACTCACAATTCAGCATCCACCTTGGAAGATACACAGAATGCGTGGCACATGCAGCAGACATCAGGTCTGTGCCTAAACGTATCAAGTGTCTCAGAATTACTCCTAGAAACTGCATTAACCAGTGTAAGAATTTGTTCTCTACCTCAAAGCAGGAGGCAAGTGAGTGAGTGAGAATGAACGACATTACGATTTTATGGCATCCTGAGCCACAAACACTATATGATAGATAGATAGATAGATAAAAGTTACTATAAAATAGATAGATAGATAGATAGATAGATAGATAGATAGATAGATAGATAGATAGATAGATAGATAGATAGATAGATAGATAGACAGATAGATATGTGAATGGCACTATATGATAGATAGATAGATAGATAGATAGATAGATAGATAGATAGATAGATAGATAGATAGATAGATATGTGAAAGGCACTATACGATAGATAGATAGATAGATAGATAGATAGATAGATAGATAGATAGATAGATATGTGAAAGGCACTATACGATAGATAGATAGATAGATAGATAGATAGATAGATAGATATGTGAAAGGCACTATATGATAGATAGATAGATAGATAGATAGATAGATAGATAGATAGATAGATAGATAGATATGTGAAAGGCACTATATGATAGATAGATAGATAGATAGATAGATAGATAGATAGATAGATAGATAGATAGATAGATAGATAGATAGATAGACCTCATGATGCTTCAGTGATTTTAGGAATATGCCCATGTGGCATGAAGTGGAGTCTTCCACATGGCAGAAGGGGGTGTGAGGCTTCCAAAAGGCATCACTGGCCACGCAAGGTCTCCTTTGCCTGCCTGGAAAGGCCTCACGCTAAATGGCTTAATCCCAGATCTACTGGCCTAACTTTCCTTCAGTGCCATTTTATTTTTTAAGGTCTGTTGTATGAAGCGTTGTATGATTGTCAGGGGAATCATAAGGGGGTAGGGGGGACCCAGCCACACAGGTTAGCTACCGAACAGTCAGTTGGCGTGCTAATAAGCTTGGCCTAGAGTGCAAAATAACCCAGCACTGGCACTGGTCATGTCCCAGAAGTGTGACATCATAGACACATCAGTTTTTATGCTGATACAAAAAAGATTACAATATGCAAGCTTTTGAGGCAACTCAGGCCCCTTATTCAGGAGTTGCCTCAAAAGCTTGCATATTGTAATCTTTTTAGTTAGCCAATAAAAGGGGTCATTTTGCTTGACTTCTCATTACATCCATAATGGCTAACACCTTAGTATTCCTGATACAAAACAAACTGTTTGTGATTTCTGTTTTCACTTAGACTTTAGAATCAACAGCTTTTGTCTAGGTACTCCCAACTTCACAAATTGGGTTTATTTGCACATTCATTTGACGTTCTCATTCTGAACCCCACTCTATTTTCTGGTAGCTGCATTCATCTCCTAGTCTTTTTTACCATTGCTTTGTTGGCCTGCCGATTTGTGACCTTGTAGCAGGACACTGCCCGCTGACTAATGGAGTACAGGAACTCTGCACAAAAATCTCAAAAGGTGCACCTAAGTTAAGACCAATGGAGAATCTTCGATACTTCAATCCTCGTATGAAGTTAGGTGGCCAGCAGCTGTTCATATTTTTATAGGTTCTTTGCTATGATGTTCCAGTTAGGACTGAGGTCTTCCCATAGTCCATCTCACATTGGAGGTCTTATTAATTGGGTGCATGAAGTTGTTGGGCCACCAGAATTTCACTTTCTGTGTCCATCTGTCATCAGACATGCATACCACATGTCCTGCCCACGTGTACTTAGTGTTGATGCTGATATGATGACATCTTTGAAGCCAAATCTATGCCAAACTTCCGTTGAGGGATACTTTCAGTGTCCATCTCTCCATTGCAAACTGTGTGGCATGAAGCTTCTCCACATCTGTTTTGAGTAGTGTAACCACAAAGGGGTGGTGGGGTGGGGAGGGTTTTGCGCCAGAGAGTCCCAAACCACAGACACAGCAATACACCAGAAAATGTTTGAATAAAATAAAGGATTGCTATTCTTTTCAAAATCAACTTTCCAACAATATCTCCAGCAATTAGCTACAATAATGAAATAAACCAGCAATTCTTCCTCCTTCCATCTTCCATTTGAGTGTTGCCCCCTGCTTCCCGACTATGACTCGTCCATGAGTGGCAGCAGGTTCCTTTTTAAGCCAGACCCGGGCTGTACCTTCAGGGAAATGCTTCCAGACCAAAAAAAGAAAGTAAGGAGGTTCTCCTCGGACAGCACCCTTTATTGACCCATAGGTAATCCTGCAGGACTCCATCTCCCAAGCACCCTTGCAGTTGTCCCGACTGGGTTGTTATATGAGGACCACTGCCACCTGGCGTATGGGGGATGGAACTGCTCTCTGCTCTCAGTTTCCACTTGTCCCTTTATTAATTAGTACTGGCTGGGTGCATACCGCGCAGCCGTATATCATTGATGGTAAAACCATGGCATGGTGGTTTTGAACTCTTGTAATTTTGGCCTTCTTCAGTGCAATATCTCCCTGTCAAGTGTGTGTGTGTGTGTGTGTGGATGTAATCACTTGACTGAGGTAGAGTTAGGAAGAGACTGGAAAAAGGGGAGCAGGAGACACAAAAAGATTTGGGGATGGCCACCTTGTATACTGAAGTCACAGCAATAACAAAACACGTGGTTACAATTGAGTTCAAAAACAGGAACTGGTTACAGAAGGTACACAGAGACTTTTATATGGCGGAGACAGGAAGGAGATGGTCCAGGGAGGCAGTGATCGGTGTGGGAAGTGGTCATCAAGAATGGACGAAACTGGTGTCATCAGAGGGAGGGTTGATGGTGATGTCACTGTTTGGGTGGTTCTTCTGCTGGTCTGCAGAGGGACAGAAGGAGAGTTGGCCAGGTGACAGATGACAGTACCAATGCTCAGTTCAGGCTGAGAAATAACATTATTTGAGCCTTCCAACCTTCTCCGAAATGCTTGTGTTAAACAAGACATCTTTAATCAAGTACACCTCTAATCTTATCTCTCTGTATCAGCAGAAAGGTTTGTTTTATTTCCATTGATCCCCAGGGCCACTGCTTCACTTGCTCCGTCAAGATCACGCAGACAACATACTCCATCCTCAGATCTACGAGTTGTAAATCACAAACTGCAGTTGAGTGAATTAAGGGAGTTTCTTGCCATCAATGCTGATAATGCTGATACCTCTATTTTACCAACTTTGGTCTTTGAAAATGATGTCTCCTTGGTGAACACCTTGGCATTATGGAATATTGACTGGACAGTAAAGCAATGTAATATCAGTTGAGAAGTTTTGATGTACCGTATTTACGCGTGTACCATGTGCACATTTTTCCCGAAAATTAGCATTAGAAAATCAGGTGCACGTCATACATGAGGAAATGTAATTCTGTAATGTTTACTTCTTCTGCTTGGGCTCGCTCGCTCGCTTGCTCGTGCTCTCTCTCTTTCTCTCTCTCGCTCGCTCACTCGCGTTCTCTCTCTCGCACACTCACGCTGTCTCTCTCTCTCGCCCGCACACTCACGCTCTCTCTCTCTCTCGCTCGCTTGCTCGCGCTCTCTCTCTTTCTCTCTCTCGCTCGCTCACTCGCGTTCTCTCTCTCACACACTCGCGCTCTCTCTTTCTCTCTCTCTAAATGCTTCCAATACAATCACAACACATGTCGTACACAGGGCAAAAAGATTTTCGTGATTTTCTTTGTAAAAATTAGGGTATGTGTCTTACACGATGGCGCGTGGTACACAAGTAGATACGGTACTGACTTGAGCTGCTGGACATACATCTTTTCTACACCTTGTTTTGTCAAGGCATTCACCATCACATTTGTCTCTATGCTGTTCAGCAAAAAGCCAACAGAAAAAAATTCAGGATTTATTAGATTTGTTTCAACTGTCAAATGGGCTTTTAAGGCGACAGGAGGTACTATGGTCACTTGACCTGCAGTGTGAAGAATCCACTTAAGAAATATAGCAAAAGTTAGACCTCTTATAACATTGCAAGATGCTGAAAAAGTAATCAACGCTTTTGTTTTCAGTCGACTAGATTACTGTAACGCACTCCTCTCAGGACTACCCAAAAAAAGACATCAATCGATTGCAACGAGTGCAGAATGGAGCTGCTAGAATCTTAACTAGCAAAAGAAAATCCGAGCACATCTCTCCAGTTCTGATGTCACTACATTAGTTACCCGTGTCATTTAGAATTGACTTTAAAATCCTGCTTATAGTTTACAAAACCTTAAATAATCTCACTCCATGTTATCTTTCGGAATGTCTTACACCTTACACTCCACATCGTAACCTTAGATCTTCAAATGAGTGTCTGCTTAGAATTCCAAGAGCTAAACTTACAAGAAGTGGTGAGGCAGGCACCTAAAATCTAGAATATCTGACTGAGTGAAATTCACCAGGCTAATACAGTGGAGCACTTTAAACAACTGCTAAAACACATTACTTTACACATGGCTTTCTCATAGCTTCATCTTAGTTTAATCCTGATGCTCTGTATATTCAATTAATTATCATTATTATTAATGGTATTCATATTCAAAATCCGTACTAACCCCTACTTTCTCTTCTGTTCTTTTCCCGGTTTTCTGTGGTGGCGACCTGCACCACCGCCACCTGATCAAAGCACCGTGATGTCCCTACATTGATGGATTAAAGGCCAGAAGTCCACATGACCGTCATCATCAAGTTCTTCCATGTGAGCCCTGAATACCATGAGGACTGACTGAGATCATTTATGTCAGGTAGAATGCCTAGAAGGGGCTGGGTGGGCTCGTGGCCTGGAACCCCAGCAGATTTTATTTTTTCTCCAGTTGTCTGGAGATTTTTGTTTTTTTTTGTCCTCCCTGGCCATCAGACCTTACTTTTTTATTCTATGTTAAGTAGTGTTCCTTTATTTTAATTCTTATTTATTTTGTCTTTTTTTCTCTTCATCATGTAAAGCACTTTGAGCTGCATTATTGGTATGAACATGTGCTATATTAATAAATGTTGTTGTTGTTGTTGTAGTTGTATTTCAGAACAACAGGAATGTATTTGGACATGGATTCTACGACATGCTCAGAAATGTAGAACCATTTGGAAATAACAGTGTTACACAGTTGCTGCAAATTGATGACTGCACACAGCCCTTTCCAGGTCTGTTCTTCACCACAAATTCTTTTACGGCCTCCACATTGGCCAAGAAGCAGGCCAGATTCTTTGCTGATGCACCCAGCAGAGTCGTACTTAATCTGGTCAGATCTCAAATCTCACCTACTGGTGTCTAGTGTGGGCAGACCCCCAGAAAGAGAAACTGGCCACACATCTACAGTTGAACGTTTGTGAACCCTTTAGAATTTTCTATATTTCTGCATAAATATGATCTAAATGAACAGAATCTCAAGAGAAGGTGGGTCATGCAGCAAGACAACGACCCTAAGCACACAAGTCGTTCTACCAAAGAATGGTTAAAGAAGAATAAAGTTAATGTCTTGGAATGGCCAAGTCAAAGTCCTGACCTTAATCCAATCGAAATGTTGTGGAAGGACCTGAAGCGAGCAGTTAATGTGAGGAAACCCACCAACATCCCAGAGTAGAAGCAGTTCTGTACGGAGGAATGGGCTAAAATTCCTCCAAGCCAGTGTGCAGGAATGAGCAAAAGTTACCGGAAACGTTTAGTTGCAGTTATTGCTGCAAAGGGGGGTCACACCAGATACTGAAAGCAAAGGTTCACATACTTTTGCCACTCACAACTATGTAATATTCGATCATCTTCCTTAATAAATAAGTGACCAAGTATAATATTTTGGTCTCATTTGTTTAACTGGTTTCTCTTTGTCTACGTTTAGGACTTGAGTGAAAATCTGATGATGTTTTAGGTCATATATATGCAGAAATATAGAAAATTCTAAAGGGTTCACTGACTTTCAAGACAACTGTATATGTCCAAAAATACTGTAGGAAATCCCCCCAGCAGGGAAGGGGTAACCACCAACCAGTGGCTGGATACAAGGGGCAGACAAATAATTTTTATTAAATAAAAGATTTTTTTCAAAATGTTCTGTAGGTCATAAATGCCCAAAAGACCACAAAAGGTACAAATGGACAAGTCAGAAGGCAATCCGATAGCAGGGCAAAGTCTCAAACCAAAATCTAAGAATTGGGTTCAAAAATACAACAGAGGTCTGAAATCCAGTAATTAAGTAACCAAGAAAGCAAAACACAAGAGAGCCCACCAACACAACAAACCACATTAGACCAGTGGGTGGAGTTGGGGGGCGGTTCAAACATGAAGACAGACAGATGGCCACCCACAAAGCAAACCACAGAAACATAACTACACAATAATAAATAAATTTACATATTAACTAAATAAACATATTAAACATGTGGACAATACTTCAAATTAAACAAAAAAGACTATGCAGAACTTAAACAAGCAGAACCATAACTTCTTCATCCCAAAGATACTCAGTAGGGTTAACACCAAACAAGATGGCTCCGCCTGTATGGAGGAATATTTCGGACAAAATTAAACAAATAAATAAAAGTACTGTGAAATGTGAGCATAAATAAATAAATATGTCATGAAATGAGAGCATAAATAAATAAATGTGTCACGAAATATGTTTTTCGTTGCTTATTTATTTATTTAATTTTGTCCGTAACATTCCTCCAAACCATCATGAAATGCGACTTGAAATAAAACTGTCACTTTCACTCGTCAAAGTTGAGAGGGTGGGCTCTAACACACCCTCTAGTTACTGATTGGTGAATCGATAGCACAAGAATTAATTTGAAAAATGCTTACTACTGCCAATGAAATGGATTCTGCCGAAGATATAACATATTTCAGAGGGAGAATTGAAGATTTATTGGAGAAATTACAATGTTGGCGGCCCTTTTAGGCTCCGATATAGATGAAACTATTTTTGAAAATATCGAAGAACAGGTGGAACGGACTCTACTACACTCCAGTTCAGGTGACGCAGTTCCCTGCTCTGGACGTCCATCCTTTGACATTCCAGCTGAGTCAATAGAACACCTTCTGTTATGCGGTTTAAAAGTACAACAGATTGCAGATCTATATGGTGTGTCGGGGAAGACGATCACAAGGCGATTGAGCCAGTTTGATATACGGTAAGCTGCAACGGCTGTATCAGTTTAGGTACTTTGACATGGAATGCCAAAAGCAGCGCCAACTAATATTTTGAGCTGAGTATTTGACCCTTGTTTTACAAGTCTAAAGTCAGGTGCATATTCGCAGGTATTTTTTCAAACAACTTTGCCACTGATCAGAGCTGTAAAGTTGTTTGAAAGCAACCGTTTGTTTGCAGCTTACCGTATATCAAAATGGCTCATTCGCCTTGTGATCGTCTTCCACAATACACCATATATGCAATCTGTCGTACTTTTAAACCGCATAACAGAAAGTGTTCTGTTGACTCAGCTGGAATGTCAAAGGATGGACGTCCAGAGCAGGGAACTGCGTCACCTGAACTGGAGTGTAGTCGAGTCCGTTCCACCAGTTCTTCGATATTTTCAAAAATAGTTTAATCTACTGTATATCGGAGTCTAAAAGGGCCGCCAACATTGTAATTTCTTCCGATAAATCTTCAATTCTCTCTCTGAAATACGAAATATCTTCGGTAGAATCCATTTCATCGGCAGTATTAAGCATTTTTCAAATTAATTCTTGTGCTATTGATTCACCAATCAGTAATTAGAGGTCGTGTTAGAGCCCACCCTCTCAACTTTGACGAGTGAAAGTGACAGTTTTATTTGAAGTTGTATTTCACGACGGTTTGGAGGAATGTTACGGACAAAATGAAATAAATAAATAAGCAACAAAAAACATTTCGTGACACATTTATTTATTTATGCTCTCATTTCATGACACATTTATTTATTTAGGCTCTCATTTCATGACACATTTATTTATTTATGCTCACATTTCACAGCACTTTTATTTATTTGCGCATTTATTGATTTATTTAATTTTGTCTGAAATATTCCTCCATACACCTGATCTGGGTGAACATGAAAGGAGGATTTGCCTGACCAAACTGTTTGATTCTTCTTGTGGCAGGACAATGACACTGACTAAATGGACTACAGGAAATCCTGCAACCAAACTCAAAAGGTTCAAATAATTTAAGACCAGTGGCCATGAAAATAGCAAAGGAAATTCTTTGATATTTCGATCATTGTTTTTGTGGGTTCACCATCTAACCAAGTGAGCTCTTTGAAATTGATGTCACCTTGGTGAATACCTCAGTAATATGGAATATTAACTGGATGCCAGAGCAATGTAATATCAGTTGAGACGTTTTGATTTATTGAGTTGAGCAGCTGGACATACATCTCTTCTATGCCTTGTTTTGTCTCTATGCTGTCAAACAAAAAGCAGGTCATGTTGGGAAGCATGCACTCACAGCTTGTTGCTGCACCCACCACACGATGAAACAGCTCAGGATCCTGCTTGGCAACCCCCCAGGCAGATGCGTGGTCCAGTCCCACCCTCCGGAAATCTATCTGCCACACCCAGGTGTTACGTGGGCATCCCCTTGGCCTGGTCCAGCCTCTTGGGTCTTCAACAATGTGGATCCTGAAAGCCCTCGGGGAATAGCACCACATGGCCGTAGTGCAGTAAATGATGCTCCCTCACAATGCAGGTAATATGCCTCATCTGGGACTCTATGAGCAACTGCTTATTCAACACAAAGTCAAACCAGTGGTACTCCAAAGAGACACAGTACCGAAGGAGTCTAGTCTTCATCTCAGGTCACTGGATCACATCCATGTCTCACAACCATATAGAAAGAAACCAGGACATTTTTGATTCTTCTGTACCTCCTAGAGGCAGCTTTCTGGTTTCTCCTCTAAAACCATTGCTACCCGATACAGCCTTGGGCTGTTGTAGCTCAATGCAGGCAAAGGCTAATAAGTGGTGCGTTCTGAGATGACTTTCTGCACTCCAGTTCTGATGGGATTTGTGGCCAGTCTCTTTCCTTTGACCCCTTGGATGCACAAGCTGTTTCCCATCCATAGGATTGCCTATAACTGGTAGTTTTTTGAGTTTTGCACCATTGCCAGTAAACCCTTGAAACAACCATAATGAAACATGTTGGGGAGGTGACAGAACCAAAAGGAGATTAAGAAGAGACGTGATTAAAGGGTTTAAAATTATGAAGGGAATTAGTCGAGTGGATCGAGCTTGCCAGCGTAAAATGAGTTCAATGAGATCAAGGGGGCAAAGTTGGATATCTGTTGAACTTTGCACAAATGTTATAAAGTTTTTCTTCACACAGAGAACTACAGCCATATGAAATCAATTACCGAGTAGTGTGGTGAACAGTAGGATTCTAGGGACACTCAAAACTTGGCTTGATGTTGCGTTGGAGAAATTAGCTGGATGGGATTGGCAAGCATTGTTGGTCAGGATGGCCTGTTCTCATCTAAAGTATTTCTAATGTTTTAACATGTCTGGCACAACTATAATGCCACATTTAATGTCACTAAAGTCATGGTTCATTTGAACATTCACTGATGCTAGAAATTCTGGTCTGCTAGGCTTATGCCACACGCTGATATCATGCAATACATATGGAATGGAGAATTTGTGTGAAGATGGTGATGGGGGAGTGCCTACAGCAGACTCAGTGTATAATATCATCCACTCCTCTGGATCTGAATTTGGATTTTCACAGGGTGGTGTGGTTGACTGATTTTGTAAAAGAAATGATAACATTTGTCCGCATTGATTTTGTTTTAATATACAAAACAGAAAGATTCAGGCTGTGGAAAGGAGCAACAAAATGTCAAGAACGTGGAGCAAATTACTAATAAGTAGTGAAGAAGGCTGAGTGTATCCTCGCAGACAGAATACACCCAACTGCTATCTATTTAGATCTCCATCTAGTGCCTTCAGGCCGAAAGTTCAAATCAGCAAGGTGTCGTCGATTGATCGATACACAAGTCCACCAAAAAATAGTTGGGGTGCCAGCTGGGGCGCCTCTTTTAAAAACTAAGTAGTCCACCACAATAAACAGGTGCATGTTGGTGCATCTGCGGTGGGCTGGCGCCCCGCCCTGGGTTTGTTTCCTGCCTTGCGCCCTGTGTTGGCTGGGATTGGCTCCAGCAGACCCCCGTGACCCTGTAGTTAATATACTGCTCAAAAGAATTAAAAGAACACTTTTTAATCAGAGTATAGCATAAAGTCAATGAAACTTATGGGATATTAATCTGGTCAGTTAAGTAGCAGAGGGGGTTGTTAATCAGTTTCAGCTGCTGTGGTGTTAATGAAATTTACAACAGATGCACTAGAGGGGCAACAATGAGATGACCCCTAAAACAGGAATGGTTTAACAGGTGGAGGCCACTGACATTTTTCCCTCCTCATCTTTTCTGACTGTTTCTTCACTAGTTTTGCATTTGGCTACAGTCAGTGTCACTACTGGTAGCATGAGGCCATACCTGGACCCTACAGAGGTTGCATAGGTAGTCCAACTTCTCCAGGATGGCACATCAATACGTGTCATTGCCAGAAGGTTTGCTGTGTCTCCCTGCACAGTCTCAAGGGCATGGAGGAGATTCTAGGAGACAAGCAGTTACTCTAGGAGAGCTGGAGAGGGCCATAGAAGGTCCATAACCCATCAGCAGGACCAGTATCTGCTCCTTTGGGCAAGGAGGAACAGGATGAGCACTGCCAGAGCCCTACAAAATGACCTCCAGCAGGCCACTGGTGTGAATGTCTCTGACCAAATAACCAGAAAGACTTCATGAGGGTGACCCAAGGGCCCCATGTCCTCTAATGGGCCCTGAGCTCGCTGCCCAGCAGCATGCAGCTCGATTGGCATTCGCCATAGAATACCAGAATTGGCAGATGCACCACTGGTGCCTTGTGCTTTTTACAGATGAGAGCAGGTTCACCCTGAGCACATGACAGAAGTGAAAGGGTCTGGAGAAGCCATGGAGAACATTATGCTGCCTGTAACATCATTTAGCATCAGCAGTTTGGTGGTGGGTTAATAATTGTCTGGGGAGGCATATCCATGGAGGGTCACACAGACCGCTACAGGCTTGACAAAGGCACCTTGGCTGTCATTAGGTATCAGGATGAAACCCTTGAACCCATTGTCAGACCCTATGCTGGTACAGTGGCTCCTGGTGCACGACAATTCCTGGCCTCATGTGGTGAGAGTATGCAGGCAGTTCCTGGAGGATGAAGGAATTGATACCATTGACTGGCCACCACACTTTCCTGACCTAAATCCAATAGAACACCTCTGGGACATTATGTTTTGGTCCATCCAATGCCACCAGGTTGCACCTCAGACTGTCCAGGAGCTCAGTGATGCCCTGGTCCAGATCTGGGAGGAGATCCCCCACAACACCATCTGTCATCTCATTAGAAGCATGCACCGATGTTGTCAGGCATGTATACAAGAACACAGGGGCCATACAAAGTGCTGCGTACAATTTTGAGTTGCTGCAATTACATTTTGGCAAAATGGACTAGCCTGCCACATAACTTTTTCACTCTGATTTTTGGGGCGTCTTTGAATTCAGGGCTCTGTAGGTTGATCATTTTCATTTCCATCAAACGATGTGGCATCCTTTCGTTCCTAACACATTACCCAGTCTATATCAGTATAGATATCCAGGAGGATTTCTTTTTCCCATTGAGATCTGATGTGTTTTCAAAGTGTTCCTTTAATTTTTTTGAGCAGTTTATATAGCGGGTTGGATAATGGATGGATGGATGTTGGTGCAAGCAACACAAGACCCAAAGAATGAGGTATCGCCTCGTAAGAATAAGGCAATTCAAGACTCTGTAGAGCAGTCACAGTGTCAGGTCGGAGTCACATCTGGTGGTCTGCTCTGACTCATTCTGGGAGCGTCTCAGCTTTATAGTCGCTGGACCGGAAGGGGTGGAGTCATGGGCCCTCATTGGGTGGTTTCTCAGAGTTGTGGGTGGTAACAGAGGCCGTCAGCAATAGTCGACCCCTCATGTCCTGGAGTGACGTGATGAGCCCAGAAGTTGATAAAATGAGCTGCCGCTAATATTCCTTCATTTCAGCAGTTGCCAACCACCTTATTAAAATGTATTCTAATAGACAGCTGCTAGTCTAGCAAGTCACATTTATTTTTACCTTTTTCTTGCAGTTTCTAGGTGATCATTTATGCTGGATTTGTATCAGTTTTCTGTAGAACAATCTGATGTTCTATCATAGATATATAAGGACATTACTATCTGTTATATAATTCAGCCATTAATTTTAAACCTGCTTATCAAGTTCAGTGTGACAGGGAGCTGGTGCTTAATGTTACGTAATTGAAAATAAAAATATGTTTGTCTGCTATGTTTGCTGTGTTGTTTTTATTGATCATGTTAACAAGCTAAATCATCCTCTTTAGATTTTAAAATTTGAATTTAAATTGAATTTCATCACTCTTAAAAATGCTAGCTTTTCAGTGGCACTTTATGGTTCCTTACAGGACTGTGTGGTTCCTCATGCAGCCATTGTTTGACTAAACACCATTTCATTCTGGCATATGAGGTTGGTTCTTTGTGATTTGAAAACTGAAATCCTCTTAAGTTTGTTAGTAGAGCACTAACAGATTGAGAAAGCCTAAACTTAGTCCGTGTCACTGCACGTATGCCTTCTAAAGTCATGAGCCGTTGGGATTTCTCAAATCTATTCATGGTTATTTACTGTATGGAGCTCCTTACAGATCTGAATCAATAAACAATTCTTTCTGGAACCTTCACGTGGATGGATCTTTTGGGAACCAATAACGGTTCCCTTAATTAGGGCCGGATTAAGACGAAATTGGGCCTGATGCTGCAGCACAAAAAAGGCCTATTTTTTCTCGCCATTGATGCATGTGCATTCGACACTCACCGTACATGCGCACCCAGACCGACCAAGGAGCCTTAAAAGCTTGTGACGCAACCAGCCAGCCTTTATTGAACATGAATAATAAGAACAATGTAGTATCGTAACAAATCGAGATTAACATCAAACTATGTAACATCAACATTCAATAGCAATTGTCTGAAAAGTGCACTTAGTGCAGAAAACCTAACAATGAAATACACAAACTTTTGCAATTCTCTTACGAAACAGAGTAAGAAAAAATGAATTTGCAGAGACATTGGGTCAAAGTGACTCAGTTCAGGCTCTTGAGGGTAAAAATTTGTCCACGATTTAAATTTCATAATAGACCAGAATCTTGTCAAGGATTTCAAAAATTCTAAACATCCATGCCAGGCCCATGGGCCGGCTTTTAGTTTTACCTTTACAGATAACCATTTAAATGGCCATCGATTTTTACTGTACAACTAACTTTCAAGGTGAAAAATTTACTACGTGGCACTTACCGAACAATAATAAAAAGGCAAGAATCCCCAAGATATTGCAGAAAACGCAGCTAAATGACTAAGTAAACTATTTAACGTAAATTTGATAGCATTAACTTGAAATCTTCGGTTAACAATAAACACAACGACGTTATAGTTACGTCACAGCGCAAAGAACAATAGTAACTGTATAATAAGTAATGCTGTGTGTAGGCGTCTGAAAGTTGGACTCCAAATTTCATTCTAATAATTATTTTGAGGTTAATATAGCAAAGGAAAACTGTTCAGCTTCCATAGAATTCTCATCTGTTTTCATCTGAGCCTATTTCAGGAATGGGCCTAATGCTGCAGCATCAATAGCACCCACCTTAATCCGGCCCGGCCCTTACTGCATTGCTCCGAAGAACCACCTTTAAGCATGTACTTCACTTAACATTTCCAGAGTATATTGTACTTTAGACGCTGCACATCATTCCTCTGAAGTAACAACCTCTAGTTAGGGAACTCTTGAGACTACGTCTTTTACCAAATGAGACTATATATTTCACCTCATATTTCATCTGGGATTACCCAGATGACATAATATTTGATTTCAGATTACCCAGAATGCATTATGTTTCATTTAGGAATACCCAATCTACACCATATTTAATGTTAGATACAACAGACAACCTCATAATTCACTGACAATTAGTCTGACGAGTGTCACGTTTTATCTGAGAATACTGACAGACCATTGCATACAGATTAACGGGGATTGTGGAAGAGAGGAGAAAAAGAGAGTGCAGGCAGGGTGGAATAGGTGGAGAAGAGTGTCAGGAGTGATTTGTGACAGACGGGTATCAGCAAGAGTGAAAGGGAAGGTCTACAAGACGGTAGTGAGACCAGCTATATTATATGGACTGGAGACGGTGGTACTGACCAGAAAGCAGGAGACAGAGCTGCAGGTGACAGAGTTAAAGATGCTAAGATTTGCATTGGGTGTGACGAGGATGGATAGGATTAGAAATGAGGACATTAGAGGGTCAGCTCAAGTTGGACGGTTGGGAGACAAAGTCAGAGAGGCGAGATTGCGTTGGTTTGGACATGTGCAGAGGAGAGATGCTGAGTATATTGGGAGAAGGATGTTAAAGATAAAGCTGCCAGGTAAGAGGAAATGGGGAAGGCCTAAGAGGAGGTTTATGGATGTGGCGAGGGAAGACATGATGGTGATGGGTGTAACAGAACAAGATGGAGAAGACAGGAAGAGATGGATGAAGATGATCTGCTTTGGCAGCCCCTAACAAGAGCAGCCGAAAGAAGAAGAAGAAGACTGACAGACCATTACATGTCATTTCCGTTCAAACATACTGCATCATATTTCATTTCATTTCAGATTACCCAAAAGCCAAACCATTTCACCTGAGATTAAATGAACTGAATTACATTCTGTTTAGTATTACAGAGGTGCACCACATTTTGTGTAATTTGTGTATGTTCAGTGTGGGATTATTCATAACAATCCAAGATTGAGTGCATTGCATTTCAGTCAAGACTGTTCAGATAAAACAACATTGAGCAATTATCGACAATGTGTCATTTTTAATTTGTAATTACCCAGACAACTTCGTATTTCATTTCGAATTACACAGACTGCATGAAATTTTATTTGGAAGTCTCAAGAACACATCGCATTTCATTTGGAGTAAAACAGACTACCTCATGTTTCAATTCTGATCATTAGAGCTGCATCACTCTTTATTTAGGATTATCCCCATTAAACTATGGCGTGCATGGGATTACTGAGAAGCCATCTATTTGAGTTCATTTTGAGTTTCATTTGGGGACAGCATCACATCTACTTTGGATTCTCCAGATCAAATCCAGTTTCTTTCTGGATTAGTAAGAATGGCTCATTATTTAAATTAGAATTAACCAGAGAGCCTCAGACTTCATTTGGGATTAGTTACACTGCATCTCACCTCATTTAAGGTTTACTCCATGTTTGATCTGAGATTGTTCCTGGCACCAGTCACATTACCCTCATTTGGTATTTTAATTGAGATTGCTCAGACTGCAGTTCATTTAATTCAGGCTGTCAAGGCTACATCACATTTCATTCCGGAATGCAATGTTTTCCCTCTTCATGGAAAAGTTATCTGTATTACTGGGAGCCTTGGAATCAGCAGATGGAGAGATTCTGGCATCAGATTAGACAGTCCAGCGTGGACTTTAGGGGTGACTCGGGTCTCCAGAACTGTGACTTTGTCTCTTATAATTGACTGTGTCCCATCCAGTGGTTTGTTTTCTCCGCCGACTGGGGTTTTATTCTTTCTCTCCTCTGTTTTCAGCGGGCCATATCAACAGTTAATGAATGGACAGTGTGACGGATGGCCAGGAGCATTACCCGGCCAGGACGCTGGATGGGTGGAAGGACAGAGGGAGAGACCACATTCAGGACATTATCTCCTCCAAGACACTCATCACTAGGGGAGCCAGAGTCGGGAGGAGGAGGAGGATGAACCTTGCTGGTGGAGGATTGGAGGCAGAAGGAGAGAGGAAGAGAAAGAAGAGAAGAAAAGTGCTGTGTGTATTTGCCTTTTGGTGCTTTGTTGTGCTGTGTTGTGCAGGTAGGAAACAAAGGGAAAGCGTTTCCCACATCAAAATAAAGCCGTGTGTGTTGTTGGACTTGTGCCTGGTGGCTACACCATTATCTTGAAATCTTAATGTGCTCTCAGGTTTGTAAGTAATGATAAGTTCAGATAGGTGAGCAGGACTTTGGCCACCTAAAACCTTACATGTAAAAAGGAGTTTTTTAACGTTAGCTCTATATTTAACTGGAAGCCAGTGTAAGGACCTGAGGACAGGAGTTATGTGCTCATGCTTTATTATTTTTATGATTCTGGCAGCAGCATTATAAAGTAACTGAAATCTGCTGTGACCAGAAAGGGGTGCCACTGAGCCAGAAACCCGAGACATAGCCAGGATGCTGGCTGGGCGGAAGGACCGAGCGAGGGACAGTATTCAGGACATTATCTCCTCCAAGACATTAGAGGGCAGAAAGCTGTATGCCCCCGGTGGGCCACAAAAGATATTTCTGGGCCCATTTATCAGTTTTGAACCACTTTTTTCCTGTCTTTTTAAGCAAATCCTGTCTCTTTGTGATTACCCATTATGTAATTAATAATTTGTAAAGTATGTATTTGTATATAACTGTGGCAAAGTCATAGCGATCTTCAATCCTCTTACTCTACAAAAATAACCTGAATCGAACCCTGTTTTGTTTGAGATGATCTCTCATTTCATTGAGGATTACCCAGACTGCTTTGCAAGTCACTGGTGGCCTTCCCTTGAGAAGTAAATGAGCTGGATTCACTCCTAGAGCCTGCCCACTGCACAAAGATACAGCCCACTAACATAGAGATTGCCATCTCCAGAGTGATTACCCAAAGTGCATCACAGCTCAGCCAGACTGCCATGAACCTGAGGCACAAGAGGAAGACGAGAAGCAACCCGTCAGCTCCTGTCATGGCAGGTAGCACGATGGATGGACTAGCAGCCACTCCATTTACAGGATATGATGAAGGTAGCTGAGCTCCATTGTCCAGTTTATGAAGAGTAAGCTCATCTCTGCAAAGCCATCTCTGAATTCCCTGCAAGTAATTCTTTCAGCAGTGTTGTTTCGATTTTTTTTTCTTTATTATTATTCACCCCCTTAACACAAGACTGTTCATTAGCATATTTTAAAAATAGCAGTTGGCTGATTTGCATGAGAACAGCTTTGGAGTGTTCAGCTGTGTTTGATACAGAATTAATACAGCTCATTACATCTGTGTGCTGCACTTTGATGAACGGAGAGGGGCAGAGTCCAAGAGAGACAGCTTCACAACGAACAAGGGCCTCCGCCATCGTAAGGCTGTGAGGCTGCGCGCTGTACAAAATGCCACTGGGCCCAGACGAGACCTCCCAGGTCAGACCGCCATCTCCTGGTAGCCCACTGCTGAAGAGGAATGCTGCACCTAATAATTGATATTTGACACATGGGCGGGTGGCGCAGTCAATGTGAATGTCAATTATAGTGTCAACATCTACCAAAATTGTGGGGGTCGAGTATGAAAGTGAAATTCAGTCGGGCTTATTTTGGTAAAGCGCTCTTCGCTGAGTGGGGTGCAGAGTGCTGTGACAGGTTCACAGTTAGATACGAATAATACCAATTACCAGTTGCCAAAAGGGTTCCTGTAAAGACACACATTTGTTTAAACAGACATAAGTGGTTCAAAAGTGATTAACTTAAATGAAGCCTACCCATGAATTAATTCTTGAATTCTTGGACAGTTGACAACAGAAGTGAGAAAAACCAAAAAGCACAGCCAGCAACTTAAACCTCTGGGGGTCCAACAGAAAAAGTTAAAGACAAAGTCTCCCTCCTGGAGACCATGGACCTTCTGCAGTATGTCACAGGGAGTGCATGAGAGGCAAGGCAGGAACAAACCCTGGGCTGTCTAATCTGATGACAGTCTTTCCATTCATTGATTTCAAGGTTTCCTTTATCTCTGACATCTTTTCCATGGGCAGGGAAACAGGAAACCCTGTCAGTGGCACCAAGTGCTATAGTAAGGCACAGGGAAGAGAAACAGAATAGAGGAAGGTAGGAAGTTGTTACTATAATGCTTATCGTTTTGTTCAAATGACTAACAAACATAGACGCGTTACACGCAGCTCAACAGAAGTTCTAATCAGAGTACGCAAAACTAAACTTGGGTGTCGTCAGTGTGAATTGAAAAGCTGAGACTGAAGGGGCATCTCTTATAAGAGCGGGCAGATCATTTCACAACTTCAGGGCCTTGTAACTACAAGATCAACCTCCGACAGTTTTCTTAAGTAGTTCATTGTGACAGACGGCTGGAGTCCTTTCCCGCCTGGGATGCCATCGTAAAGACTTTGGGAGCAGATGTGCACAAGGCACTGCCTCCTCCGAAGTGCTAGATGGCAGCCCTTCCCATTCAAAACACCTATTACCCCCCCATCCCCCCACCCCTCCCCCGGGGTGCAACAGTGCCTTGGATTCCCACAGGGCTCCATGGGAGTTGGAGTCTGGCACAGCCCTGTTGGTTTCCATAGGGGCCGCCAGCAGAGCCCTACTTTGGGCTTCCACCACACCTTCCAGATGATGCTGATGGGCCACCTGAAGGGCTCCTACGTGCAGCATACAAGGGACCACCTCACTTCAGTAGAGGAGCCAGAGTTGGGAGGAGGAGGAGGATGAATCTTGCTGGAGGAGGAGTGGAGGCAGAAGGAGAGAAGAAGAGAAAGAAGAGAAGATACGTGTTGTGTGTATTTGCCTGCTGGTGCTTTTCTGTACTGTGTTGTGCAGGTGGGAAATGAAGGGAAAGCGTTTCCCACATAAAAATAAAGCCATGTGTGTTGTTGGACTTGTGCCTAGTGTCTGTCTGTGTCAGGTTTGGGGTGCTAGTGCACCCCCCATGGTGGCCACACCATTATCCTGAGTATTTACATTTAGATTGGTGAGCAGGACTTTGACCACCTAAAACCTTATATGTAAGAAGGAGGTTTTTGATGTCAGCTCTGTATTTAACTGGAAGCCAGTGTAAGGACCTGAGGACAGGAGTTATGTGGTCATGCTTTCCTATTCTTTTAATGATTCAGGCAGCAGCATTATGAATTAACTGAAATCTGCTGTGACCACAAGGGAGTGCCGCTGAGCCAGAAACCCAAGGCACAGCAATACAGCACACGTTATTGGAATTAAATAAAGGATTTTTATTCTTCCCATCTTCACAATAATTTCTTCAAGACCAGTTGTACAAGCACATGGGTAGTAACTGAAAGAACGAGATCGCGAATACAAGCGGCTGAAATGAGTTTCCTCCGTAGGGTGTCTGGGCTTTCCCTTAAAGATAGGGTGAGAAGCTCAGTCATCCAGGAGGGGCTCAGAGTAGAGCCGCTGCTCCTCCACATCGAGAGGAGTCAGATGAGGTGGCTTGGGCATCTGATCAGGATGCCTCCTGGAGGCCTCCCTGGTGAGGTGTTCCGGGCACGTCTAACCGGAAGGAGGCCCCGGGGAAGACCCAGGACATGATGGGACTATATTTCTTGGCTGGTCTGGGAACGCCTCGGGATTCCCCCGGAAGAGCTAGAAGAAGTGGCCGGGGAGAGGGAAGTCTGGGCCTCTCTGCTCAAGCTGCTGCCCCCGCGATGGATTTTTATTTTTCCCATCTTCACAATACTTTCTTCAAGATCAGTTGTACAAGCACAATAAATCCAACAACTTTACACAAATCAAATTCTTCTACCTTCTCAACCTTCACTGAGTGTTGCCCCCTGACACTACAATGTATGACAATGGACTCCTTTTTTGTTAGACCCGGGAATGCTTCTGGTGTCACACTGTGTCCTTGGTGAAGCACTACTGGGCCATAGAAAAAGTAGGAAGGTCCTCCCCTGACATGACTGCACGTTCCGACTTCAAGTCACAAGCACCCCTGCAGTTATCCCCGATTGGGTTTCCATATGAGGAACACTGCCACCTAGTGTATGGGAGATAGGATCAATCCTGATCCTCGGCTCTTCTCAGTAAGTCCATTAAAACATGGCAACTGGGTACAAATTTACTTCCTTGCCCGCTTGTGTCATCATGCTGGCCTCCCATCCGGGTAACAAAATGTCCACTGATCTGGCCAGGATGCCCGTTCTCCGCCTACACTGCATATCTGAACAGCCACTAAATGAACACATTTTAGTAGCCAATCCTACTAGCAATAAATTCACAAATTAATTTTTCAATATCTTCCATTATTTACAATTGAATTAATTTTCAGTCTTTTTTAAGATGGAAAAAACACACTTTAGATAGGTGTGTAAAGTGTGTTTTAAAAGACAGCAAAGAATGAGAGAAATGGAGAAAACTAGAACATAAACTCAAGAAAATGATTGGCTTATGGAGTTTATGGAAAGTTACAGAGGGAAAAATGTTCTTAATACAAGCAGTAATGCTGCCTGTGATATTATGTGCACCATTAGTTTCCTTGCTGCTCTAAAAAACAATTTGAAGGAGAATAAAAATCTTTTTTAGGTTCTTCTGGGGATCCAATTGTGATAAGGGTAAGAAGAAGTGAAATAGGGTGGCATGGTGGCGCAGTGGGTAGCGCTGCTGCCTTGCAGTTAGGAGATCTGGGTTTGCTTCCCCGTGTCTGCGTGGGTTTCCTCCGGGTGCTCCAGTTTCCTCCCACTGTCCAAAGACACACAGGTTAGGTGCATTGGTGATTCTAAATTGTCCCTAGTGTGTGCCTGCTTGGTGTGTGTGTGTGTGTGTCGCCTGTGGTGGGCTGGTGCCCTGCACTGGGTTTGTTTCCTGCTTTGTGCCCTGTGTTGGCTGGGATTGGCTCCAGCGGACCCCCGTGACCCAGTGTTAGGATATAGCGGGTTGGATAATGGATGGATGGATGGAGAAGTGAGATAATGAGAGACAAGGAAATGAAAGGAAGGAACTTTCCTAAACTTCGTTAACTGGATATTTTTTAGAATACGAAAGTACAGGACTCTCTACCACTCTGGAGTTGCCCCCGGTGAGAGGCGCTGAGCAGGTGTGGGCATACTTATTGCCCCCCGACTTGGAGCCTGTGCATTGGGGTTTACCCCGGTGGACGAGAGGGTGGCCTCCCTCCGCCTTCAGGTGGGGAAGGGTCCTGACTGTTGTTTGTGCATATGCGCCGAACAGCAGTTTGGAGTATCCACCCTTTTTGGAGTCTCTGGAGGGGTTGCTAGAGGGCATACCTTCTGGGGATTCCCTCGTTTTACTGGGAGACTTCAATGCTCACGTGGGCAATGACAGTGAGACCTGGAAGGGCGTGATTGGGAGGAATGGCCCCCCCGATCTGAACCCGAGCGGTGTTTTGTTATTGGACTTCTGTGCTCGTCACGGATTGTCCATAACGAACACCATGTTCAAGCATAAGGGTGTTCATATGTGCACTTGGCACCAGGACACCCTAGGCCTCAGGTCGATGATCGACTTTGTGGTCGTGTCGTCGGACTTGCGGCCATATGTCTTGGACACTTTCGGGTGAAGAGAGGGGCGGAGCTGTCAACTGATCACCACCTGGTGGTGAGTTGGCTTCGATGGTGGGGGAAGATGCCGGTCAGACCTGGTAGGCCCAAGCGTGTTGTGAGGGTCTGCTGGGAACGGCTGGCAGAGTCCCCTGTCAGAAGTAGCTTCAACTCCCGCCTCCGGCAGAACTTCAACCACGTCCCGAGGGAGGTGGGGACATTGAGTCGAATGGGCCATGTTCCGTGCCTCTATTGTTGAGGCGGCTGACGGAGCTGTGGCCGCAAGGTGGTCGGTGCCTGTCGTGGCGGCAATCCCGAACCCGTTGGTGGACACCGCGTGAGGGATGCCGTCAAGCTGAAGAAGGAGTCCTATAGGACTTTTTGTCCTGTGGGTCTCTGGAGGCAGCTGATAGGTACCGGCAGGCCAAGCGAACGCGGCCGGTTGTTGCTGAGGCAAAACTTCGGGCATGGGAGGAGTTTGGAGAGGCCATGGAGAGCGACTTTGGACGGCTTCGAGGAGATTCTGGTCCACCGTCCGGCGTCTCAGGAGGGGAAGCAGTGCAGTGTCAACACCGTATATGGTGGGGATGGTGCGCTGCTGACCTCGACTTCGGGGCGTTGTGGGTCGGTGGGAGGAGTACTTGAAGACCTCCTCAATCCCACTAACATGCCTTCCAATGAGGAAGCAGAGCCTGGGGACTCTGAGGTGGGCTCTCCCATCTCTGGGACTGAAGTCACCGAGGTGGTCAAACAACTCCTTGGTGGCAGGGCCCGGGGTGGATGAGATCGCCGGAGTTCCTTAAGGCTCTGGATGTTGTAGGACTGTCTTGGTTGACACGTCTCTGCAACATCGCATGGACATCGGGACAGTGCCTCTGGATTGGCAGACGGGGTGGTGGTCCCCTCTTTAAAAAGGGGGACCGGAGGGTGTGTTCCAACTATAGAGGGATCACACTCCTCAGCCTCCCTGGAAAAGTCTATTCGGGGTTCTGGAGAGGAGGGTCCGTCGGATAGTCAACCTCGGATTCAGGAGGAACAGTGTGGTTTTCGTCCTGGTCGCGAACAGTGGACCAGCTCTTCACCCTTAGCAGAGTCCTGGAGGGTGCATGGGAGTTTGCCCGACCGGTCTACATGTGTTTTGTGGACTTGGAAAAGGCATTCGACCGTGTCCCTCGGGAATCCTGTGGGGGTGCTCGGGAGTATGGGGTACCGGACCCCCTGATAAGAGCTGTTCGGTCTCTGTACAACCGGTGTCAGAGCTTGGTCCGCATTGCCGGCAGTAAGTCGAGCCCGTTTCCAGTGAGAGTTGGACTCCGCCAGGGCTGCCCTTTGTCACCGATTCTGTTCATAACTTTTATGGACAGAATTTCTAGGCGCAGCCAGGGTGTTGAAGGGGTCCGTTTGGTGGACTCAGGATTGGGTCACTGCTTTTGCAGATGATGTTGTCCTGTTTGCTTCATCAGGCCGTGATCTTCAGCTCTCTCTGGATCGGTTCGCAGCTGAGTGTGAAGCGGCTGGGATGAGAATCAGCACCTCCAAATCCGAGAGCATGGTCCTCAGCCGGAAAAGGGTGGAGTGCCCTCTCAGGGTTGGGGGAGAGATCCTGCCCCAAGTGGAGGAGTTCAAGTATCTCGGGGTCTTGTTCACGAGTGAGGGAAGAATGGAGCGTGAGATCGACAGGCGGATCGGTGCGGCATCCGCAGTGATGCGGCTCTGCATCGGTCTGTCGTGGTGAAAAGGAGCTGAGCCGTAAGGCAAAGCTCTCAATTTACCAGTCGATCTACGCTCCTACCCTCACCTATGGTCATGAGCTATGGGTAGTGACCGAAAGAACGAGATCGCGAATACAAGCGGCTGAAATGAGTTTCCTCCGCAGGGTGTCTGTGCTTTCCCTTAAAGATAGGGTGAGAAGCTCAGTCATCCAGGAGGGGCTCAGAGTAGAGCCGCTGCTCCTCCGCATCGAGAGGAGTCAGATGAGGTGGCTCGGGCATCTGATCAGGATGCCTCCTGGACGCCTCCCTGGTGAGGTGTTCCGGGCACATCCAACTGGGAGGAGGCCCCGGGGAAGACCCAGGACACGCTGGAGGGACTATGTCTCCCGGCTGGCCTGGGAACGCATTTGGGATTCTCCCGGAAGAGCTGGAAGAAGTGGCGGGAGAGGAAAGTCTGGGCCTCTCTACTTAAGCTGCTGCCCCCGCGACCCGACCTCGGATAAGCGGAAGAGGATAGATGGATGGATGGATGGAAGTACAGGAGGAGGGAAAATGGCTGATATGGCTAATACTTTTAAGGTGCAATGCAAGGCCTGTCAAGTTATGTAAACTTGGCACCACAACTTGACAGGAAGCTTGCAAGTTTGTTAAAATCTACACATGTAAGGGAAAAAGTTAGAAGAATAGAGCAAGTGGAAGGAGCTAATCCAGTGAGAGATGGTAGCTTACAAATGCACTCCATTCAGTTTAATGGAACTTAAGAGGATTTTCCAGGAGGAAATAAATAACCTGCCCAAATCCCCGTGTGCCAAGGTTGTAGAGACTTACCAAGAAAATTCAAAGCTGCCAAAGAAACTTCTGAAAAGTACTGAAGTAAGGACCTGCATACTTAAATAAGTGAGTCATTTCAGTTTTTGATTTTTTAATAAATGTCCAAACCACTATTATGGGTTATTGAGTGTAGATTGATTGTCAAAAAATGGCAAATTGATGAAATTAAAATTAAATAGCTAATAAAATGTGCAGAAAGTGAAGGGGGCTCCACCTCAAGAGCTAGTATCAATTGATGGAATATCCCAGACATGCATAAATAGAGCAAAATAACATATGAGAAGTGACAGAAAAAAAGAATATTTATGGCTGATGTGGATTTCACTTCACAACTAAAGAGGATCACTGCAAAGACTAAAAATAAATGAACTGATAAGAAACCAATAGTGAGATGTATTGTGTCGTAAGTAATGGAGCTCAGACAAAGAAGAGGTTGGTAGTGCAGTGGTTAATGCTTCAGCTTCATGGACCCGGCATCCAGTATATATTCATGGTCTGTGTAGAGCTTGCCAAGTCTCCCCTTGTCTGTGTGCTTTCTCATCCTGGTTGACCTTCCTCTACTAATCACAGACGCTTTATTGACAGTTCTAGATTGGCCTTGTCTACAATGGACTGGCATCCTCCCAGGTTTGGTTAAAGCTGTAATTACGCCAGATGTTACCAGGACAAACTTTCTCACGGGATATGTGCCGAGTTGAGAATATCAGAGACATTATCTTTTTGAGCAAATGGCTGGACCCAGGATATCCTGTATATTCTGTAAGTGACTCTGAATGGGCTGAATTGGATCTGATTCTCCTGCATTGTTCATCTACACCCATCTTTGGCTCTGTTGACTCTTCTGTTTGTTTCCTTCTAATTTATTGCACACTGAATGCACTTTATCTTGTTACTTTGGATTTAAACACCCGTGATTATGTGCTCTCCGAAGAGCACTATATAGAAGAAGGATTAATTGATTAAATTTGCCTAATAAGCCCCCAAACAGATCTTCAAAAGAAGCATAACAGATGTGCATCATTACAGCACCTGCCCAGCATTTCTTAGGCACACCTGAGGCCTTGCGTGGCAAAGCCAACAGACAGAACCATCTGGTTGCGCTTATACACTTCTGGTGTCTTGGTTTAGATATTTCATTGTTAAAATTCTTACTTTAACATGACACCAATATCCAACATCATAACTGAAAAGTTAATTTTACAATATGCTGTACATCCTCTGCAAGTCCGTAAATCTTCAATGTGATTTTCCATTTTGCAGGTAATCCTAACCCTCCAAGTGAGCTTCTTATCTGATAACATCCTTCATCGCCTCAGGATTACCTCCTTACAAGTAATAACAATGAGAATAAATCAGTCAAATCCGAATAATAAGGTGCCCAGAGAATAAAACCAGGAACTGCAAAAGTCTTCAGGTGGACCATTCAGCTGACAACAAGATTGGCAGGGTTGAAAAGGAATTGTGGTTTGTGAGTCTGATTGTATCCACCCTAACAAAAGGACAAATGTCTGTGTGTGTCTGTGTGTGTGTGTCTGTACAATTGTTATGTCTCTGTCATTCCAACAGATGGTGCATCACAAACATTTATATTAATAAAACACATTGCATTTCATTTCAACAGATGGCACATCACAAATATCAATAATGCTTTTATAAATCCCATACCAAATAGCATATAACAAAGACATATGCATTGCATTTGTCATTCCAACAGATGACACATCTCAAATATTAATTTTGCTTTTTTGAATCCCATACTAAAGGATCACACAGATGTTGGTCTCCTTATGCATAGCAAGCCACTGCAGGGATGGGTGGTCTGCAATCAAAGTGAACTCCTGCCAGAACATATAATACTCGAGTTGGCTAATGGCCCACTTGATGGTGAGGACTTTGTGGGCAATCACCATGTACTTTATCCCCAATCCAGCAGTTTCTGGCTGAGATACATTGCAAAGTGTTCAGCTCAGTTGGTGGTCTCACTCTGGACAGCCCCTAGTCCAGTGTCAGATGTGTCGGTGTGGAGGAATAAAGGCAAACAAAACTCAGGCACAATCAATGTAGGATTTGGAAGCATGGCCTCCTTAAAGTCATAGAAAGCTGCCTCTGCTTGTTAGGGGCCTTCATTCAAGTGTCACACATGTGCGCTTAGGAGACAGTCAACAAGCCCTGAGGTGAGTGAAACATCGCGAGATGAAGGCTTGATTTATGGTACTGACGCCTCTCTCTCCTTCTCATCAGACCAAAAGAAGAAAAATAATCCAGTAGACTTACCACACACACTTCCACATTCACAAGATGTCCGTCAAACGTCACTTCCTCATCCGATTCCCACTGATGAAGTCACCTTCCTCTTGATGACATCACGTCCGGTCCCCTGAAGATGATGTCACTTCTGCAATAACGTCACTGCCGGTCTCCTCTTGATGACGACACATCCATCTTCCAGTCTTGCCACATCATTTCCGCCAACCATTTTGTTCCTCTATAAAAATACCATGCCTCTATTTCATTTTGCGAATTGCTGTTTTTGAGTACATTGATCAATCTTTTTCAATTATTTCTTTACTTTGGACATTATACAGGGACAGTTCCCAACTCTTTTTTGTTGTGGAAATCATTTTATCATATGACACAAGTAAGGAGCAACCCTTTCTGAGGTCCCTGCCACAAAGCGAAGGTAATAATCTGGCAAGCCCAGAAAAGCCTGAATGTGCCCTGTGGTCTGTGGCTTGGGGACTTTCCCAAATGGCAGCAATGTGGCCTGACAAGATCTCAGCCAACCGCATACCCCGGGTGTTTGGCTTCTGATAAACCAAAGTAATATGTTTGTAGGGTTAATCCACACGCTGTCCTGGTGAATAACACAGAGTACACCCAAGACATGCGGCAAGTACTCCTTCCGGGAGTTGGAATAAATGACAATGTCATCTAAATCGGCACCAATATAGGCATTATGGGGCTGTAATAAGTGTATAAGTTTATGTTTAATATGTCATTGTGCTCTGTGCAAATATATTTTATAAATCTGCCTTATTCTACTCACATTCAGTTGACACAGAGCCAGATTTAGCACAAGTGTTCACCATATAAGAACTGCTAGGCAAGCTTTATAATGTAAGACAAGACAGATAGAGACAACTAGGAAACGGGCAGTCAGACTGATGACCATTGTATACTATTTTTGTGTGTCAAACTCAGCATAAAACCGTATCCTCTTTAGCCTTTGTTAGAATGGTATGATTTACCCAAGTTGGGGCCTACACGTGAAGAAAGAGTATAAAGCCTTGGAACATTGCCCGGCACACCTTTGAAGCTGACGGACGGATGGAAGATAACATCATCCAATCCTGAAAATCCTTCCAACACAGCGACAAGAATGGCAGACTCTACACGTAGGGCCCACAATCCCAAACTGGGTTCTTGCCATTGGCTTCCTTTGTCTGTTATGCAGCGTAAGTTATTTCTCCTATGTGATTTCTTACTGCCATATCACTAAGGGAGGGGTATCGCCTTTTTATATTATATCTATATAGTTTCGGTTATGTAACATGCCGCAATTACAAAAGACCTCATTCCAACAAGGGAGATAACGCCCCCTGCTGGATACAAGGGCTTATTGTGGTATGTCCACCAGATGCTGCAGCCTGCATGTGAGTATGAGGTACTGCCAGTGTCCACTAGGGGTGCTGAAGGCATTTGTTTCACACGTTGTGCATTTATGTGAGTTTCGGGCAGCGATGGACATTTTTGTGTGTTTTTCTATCGGCTGATATGAACAGCTGCATCTGGCCAGTAACAATTACCGTCAGCAGAGCTCTCTCAGTGGAATGGCCCCCTTGGAATGCCAACTTGCTGGGATCAAGCAATCTGTTCAATAGAAGGAAAGAAGAACCTGGGTTAGTGATTGGTTTGTGTTTTGAACAGATCAGTGTTATCACACACACGCAATTAGGAGGCAGCCAACAGTGAAATATTGCGAGATATCGGGTCGGAACAAGGCATTGACGCTTCTCTCCTTCTTTCAACAGACCCGCGGAAGATTAATGATGCTGTTTTTTCCTTCCGATGATGCAGCTCCAGACGCAGATTTGATGGCGTCACTTCCTGCTTCCAAAGATGATGTCACTTCTGCCTCACCACTACAATGTCACTTCTGGTCCAACATTGATGACATCACTTCCGTCAAACTCTGATGACGTCATTTCCCTCTTCCGGTGAACTTCTACTACCATTTCCTTCCTGTCACCATGATATAAATGATCCGCTGTTTCATTTTATTTTGTCGAATATTTTTTGGAATATTTTTGCATCTGTCATTCATTTGTCTGCCGGACAGTATAAGGAGACAGTTCCCCAACTCCTTGAGGTTTTGCTTCGTTTTATTTTGTGACAGAGTTCACACAGCCATGCACCACAAGCGTTCACCTCAATGAAGTCTATGACTGACCATCAATAGAAAAGTCATATATTGTAACTGAGGCTGATTGCTCGAGTGTTTCATTTTTTCAATGGTGTAGGTTCACCTGGAAACAGATGAGTTGTTTGTCACAAAAGATTATCCAGTGGCCCACCTGAGTGCACTCTATTAATTCATTCCCATCGGCATGCCTGTCAGGTAACTTACTGAGCATGAATGCCAGCTTGTTGTGAGTTTCTATGCCTCCATCATCCCCTGGTGATCCTTGAAAAATCTGTCGCCATCCCTATTCCAGTATTTTACCTGATGCTGACCATCTGCTGATTACACATCTGCTGCGTCTGTGCTTGAGAAGAGTCAAAGCCAAAATTTGGGGCCGCCATGAGCCACACATCCAATTCATGGGCCCCACGTGTTGCACATGTCACAGCACAAGTTGTTGGTTGACACCAAGATCAGGTTTCAGAGGCCGGAGGTTTCTGCGTTACATACAGACAATCCGTAGCATTTTAAATAAAGAAAGATATTAGATTAAAAAAAAAACAAGAAAAAGGCTAAATAAACAGAAACAAACTTAAGCCAGAGCAACAACCCCTGGCTGAAAAACAACATTCTGAGGCTTGTCGACTCTCGACTTCTTTTATTATCTAAAAAGGCTTAGCACTTTGTCTCTGAGGATTTCTTTTTCTCTTTGGTTTCACTTTGCCTGATGTTTTTCTTCTCTGCAGTTTTGACTTTATTCTTTTGTTTTGTACAATTTTGATCTCTTGACTGATTTTTTACAAATTTCTTGCCTGTTCTCTTCTATTCCTGTCTGGCTGAGTCAGTTGGGTCTGCTTCTTCACCATTCTTCAAAGTTCTTTCTTTGGACTTGACCTTAAGTGGTCTGCACCTCGGTGAGCCATTTAATCTGATATCTACAGTATTAGGCTGTGTGGCGAGTGGCTAGGGGTGGTACCCAGCCAGGTCACCCAGAAGGACCGGAGGAGGAATTACGCCTCCTTCAGACCACAAGGGGGCAATTGCCCTGGTGGCTTTGGGGACCACAGGAACAGAGCTTAGAAGCTCAATCCTATAGGGGCCCGTGGTCACTGCCAGGGGACGCCCGGATGCCTGAGGAGACCTGGCCCTCAAGGGGGAAGAAGACCAGGGACACCTGGAGTGCTTCTGGGTGCACAGCCGGTAATTCTGCCACACCTGGCAGGGCCGGCGGAAGGTGATCGGGAAGAAATAAAGGGGCCGCCTCCCTCCAGTCCAGGGCGAGAGTCGGGTGGAAGAGGACGGAGCTCGGAGGAGAGGCGTGGAGGCGGTGAAGAGAGGCATTGAGGAAAGAGCCTGGACTGAGGGTGATTGGTGCTGCGGCACTGGGTTGTGTGTGCGTCACTGTTCTGTAAATAGTGTAAATAAACGTATGTGGTGATTTAAAACGTTGTCTACCTGTCTAAGTCCGAGCTGTTCCCCACAGCTGTTTTCTTTCTTTTTTTTTGTCATTTTTGCAGACAACGTGGTCCTGTTGACTTCATTGGGCTGTGAACCTCATCACACATTTGGAAGGTTTGTAACTGAGTATGAAGCCGCAGAGATGAGGATCAGCACCTTCAAATCTGAGGCTGTGGTCCTCCGAGTGGGAGGTGAATTACTGACTAAGGACTCGTTTATACCTCACGCTCAGAATGCAGATGCACACGCATCATGGCTGTCGCGCGTTCCTAGCATTCATTTGATGCGTCTTCTGAGCAGGTCCTCAGAAATTAACACGATGCATGCTCGAGTTGCAGCACCAGCAAAAAGTTGGGGGGTGTAGTGTGATAAAAGTTGGAAAGTGACGTCAGAGTCTCTGTTTACTATCTACATGTGACAGAAAGCCGAGTCTATGTGGATCCTAGTAGGGTCAATGTGCGCACTTTGATATTTGATGAACGGTTTAATGTGGTGATTCAAAATGCCAACATACAGATGCATTCGTGGTGCTTTTATATTCAAACGTTGCATATTCCCCAAAGTAATGACACAATACATTTTAAAGTCTCACATACCATCTTTTGTGCCATCTTTTTTTTCTGGGGCGTCCTCCTGAACTGACAGCAGCGGCAAACAGCAATAGATCACCACACAGAACACATTACATTTATGATATTCCAAATCTCTGCGCATTTAGAATCCTTAGATTTATACTTGATATCACTTTCATGATGAAATGCATTAAAGTGTGTATGTTACATTTTACAGATAAATCGTTAATTTCATTTAAATAGTAAATACTGTTAATAATTACACACGGTGGCTGAGCGGTAGCCTCACAGGGAGTCGCATCTCTGGTGTTCCCTGCCGGGAGTTGACATGTTTTCCTGGTGGATTTCCACACTGTGCTCTGGTTTCCTTCCAAAGATATGCAGATTTGGAGATTTGGTGCTACTACAATGACTCCAGTGTATGTGAATGCTTGTGTTCACCTTGTAATGAGCTGAGGCCCCGTCCAGGGATTGTTTCTGCCTCGTGCCCAATGCTTGTTTGTTTGTTGTAATTCAGCTTTATTTGAGGGTCTTCTAGCATGAACCGCCTTTTTAAGGTCATGCCATAGCATCTCAATTGGATTCAGGTCAGGACTTTGACTAGGCCACTCCAAAGTCTTCATTTTGTTTTTCTTCAGCTATTCAGAGGTGGATTTGCTGGTGTGTTTTGGGTCATTGTCCTTTTGCAGCACCCAAGATCGCTTCAGCATGAGTTGACGAACAGATGGCCGGACATTCTCCTTCAGGATTTTTTGGTAGACAGTAGAATTCATGGTTCCATCTATCACAGCAAGCCTTCCAGGTCCTGAAGCAGCAAAACAACCCTAGGCCATCACACTACCACCACCATATTTTACTGTTGGTATGATGTTCTTTTTCTGAAATGCTGTGTTCCTTCTACGCCAGATGTAACGGGACATTTGCCTTCCAAAAAGTTCAACTTTTGTCTCATCAGTCCACAAGGTATTTTCCCAAAAGTCTTGGCAATCATTGAGATGTTTCTTAGCAAAATTGAGACGAGCCCTAATGTTCTTTTTGCTTAACAGTGGTTTGCGTCTTGGAAATCTGCCATGCAGGCCGTTTTTGCCCAGTCTCTTTCTTATGGTGGAGTTGTGAACACTGACCTTAATTGAGGCAAGTGAGGCCTGCAGTTCTTTAGACGTTGTCCTGGGGTCTTTTGTGACCTCTCGGATGAGTCGTCTCTGCGCTCTTGGGGTAATTTTGGTCAGCCGGCCACTCCTGGGAAGGTTCACCACTGTTCCATGTTTTTGCCATTTGTGGATAATGGCTCTCACTGTGGTTCACTGGAGTCCCAAAGCTTTAGAAATGGCTTTATAGCCTTTACCAGACTGATAGATCTCAATTACTTCTGTTCTCATTTGTTCCTGAATTTCTTTGGATCTTGGCATGATGTCTAGCTTTTGAGGTGCTTTTGGTCTACTTCTCTGTGTCAGGCAGCTCCTATTTCAGTGATTTCTTGATTGAAACAGGTGTGGCAGTAATAAGGCCTGGGGGTGGCTATGGAAATTGAACTCGGGTGTGATACACCACAGTTAGGTTATTTTTTAACAAGGGGGCAATTACTTTTTCACACAGGGCCATGTAGGTTTGGATTTTTTCTCCCTAAATAATAAAACCATCATTTAAAAACTGCATTTTGTGTTTACTTGTGTTATATTTGACTAATGGTTAAATGTGTTTGATGATCAGAAACATTTTGTGTGACAAACATGCAAAAGAATAAGAAATCAGGAAGGGGGCAAATAGTTTTTCAGCACCAAGGGCACTACCCAAGAAGTGGGCATCTCCTCAAGTCATGAGAAACACCGCATTGCTACTCACAATTCATCATTCAACATTGAAGATACACAGAATGCGTGGCACATGCAGCAGACATCAGGTCTGTGCCCAAATGTATCAAGTGTCTCAGAATTACTCCTAGAAACTGCGTTAACCAGTGTAAGAATTAGTCCTCTACCTATATCATTAGGTATAATTATTATTAATATTATTATTATTATACTATTAGGACTCATACCGGCGAGGAGTGAGAATGAACGACTTTATGATTTTATAGCATCCTGAGCCACAGACACTATATGATAGATAATTTGTTGCAGTGTCGGTGTGTCACAGAGAGGATGTGCAGCATTGTTCATGACGGTGCTAAGCTTTGTTTTCATTCTCTCCTTCACTACGAGCTCCAGGGGGTCCAGAGTGTGTCTCATAACTGAACCTGCCCTTTTAAATTAGCTTGTTGATTTGGTGGGCCTCTCTTTAAGTCATGTTACCCGCCCAGCACACCACAGTGTAGAAAATCAGACTGACCATCATAGAGTTGTAGAAGATGTGAAGGATGTCACTACTCATATTAAAGGAAGGCAGTCTACTAAGGAAAAAGAGCCTGCTCTCTCCTTTCATATATAGTTCCTCTGTGTTCTTTTTTAAAATATTTTTATTGATTTTAATTAGAAACAAATAACATAAAGTTAAGTCAAAGTTAAAAAATCAAAACAAAATTCAACCCCAAGCAACTGAAGCTACTCTATAAAAGGAGTAAGAAATGAAGGATACCCTTTTCCCCGAAATGGAGGCTTTTCTAAAATGTTATTGATTCAATCCTGCCATATTTTTAAAGAAAGTTTTGCACAGTTCCTCTAAGTGAGAATTAGATTTTTTCCAACTTCAAGTAGTATAAAACATCAGTTACCCACGGACTTAAAAGAGGTGGGGTGGGATTCTTCCAGCTGAGCAAGATAAGTCTTATACAGTATATGTGCTATAGTTCCTCTGTGTTCTGAGACCAGGCTGATCTGTCATTAATGTAGACCTCCAAGTACTTGTAGGAGTGGACCACCTCCACATCCTCTCCTTGAATAGTGACCCGACATTGAGGTTTGGGATGATCTCCCCCGAGAGAAAGGACTCAGACTATTTGAGAGCAGTTCCAGTCAGCAGTCCTCCAGGAGGATCTGACGGCTGAGTGTGTCAAAGGCAGAAGAGAGATCTAGCAGGATGAGGATGGATCACATGTTTGTGTAACTCCAGCTACATGGACATTTCCGTGTATTTTCAAGAACAGATGTGAACTGCTGGATCTGGATAGTAAGAACTACAATCAGCAGAGCTGTCTCAGTGCCAGCTTGCTGAGGTCAAGCAATCTGTTCAGTAGAAGGAAAGAAGAATCTCAGTTAGAGACTTGGATCGTGTTTTGGATAGATTAGTGTTAACACAGGCGTGCACCACAACTGTCCACCACACACCAAGATTATGTAAGTGAAGTCTATGACTGACAATCAATGCTATACTCATATATTGTAATAAATGGGGCGTGGCATAGGTTAACCTGGAAACAGATGAGTTGTTTGTCACAAAGAGTTCTCCACTAGCCCACCTAAGTGCACTTTTTTAATTCTTTCCAGTCACCAAGCCCATCAGGTCACTTTCTGATTCAGGATGCCAGCTTGTGGTGAGTATTTATGCCCGATATAAACCTCCATCATCCCCAGGTGACCCTTGAAAAATCTGTCTCCATCTCTATTTCAGTATTTTACCTGATGCCGACCATCTGCTGATTGCATGTCTTCTGCATTCTATGTTTTGTCTGATATTTATTCAAGAACATTCTAAATATCAGCCAGGCAGCTGTTTCACACAAAGTCATCGCCATGCATCTAATTTTAAAAAAACTGAGACACCAGTCTGGCTATGTGTATTTGATAACGTAGGATGAAATAAAGTGCTGGCTTCAGGTTCTCAAGGTGTCCTCGGTCAGAGGTGGCGAGGCGAGTGTGAAACAAGCCATCTGAGCTCTCTACCAGAAATAGAAGGGAATGAGTGAGAGGAAAACAAAAGAATTATGGAAACATATCAAAGGTTGGAATGTCACGGGTGCAAAGCTTCATACAGTGCCTTTAAAAAGTGTTCACCTCCTTGTAAATGTTCACATTTCATTGTCATACAACATGGAGTCACAGTGGATTTAATTTGGCTTTTATGACATATCAACAAAAAATAGACTCTTTAATGTCAAGTTGACAACGCATCTCTGCAAAGTGGTCTAAATGAATAAGGTATAAGTGGTAGCCCAAGGTTGAGAATTAGTTGCAGAGATGACCCACAGAGCACAATGTGGATGGAAAAAGATGAAGATGGTATCAGGAGTATTGTGTGACCAAAGAATTAAGGTGAAGGTTAAAGTTGAGGTGTTCAAGACATTGGTGTGATGATGCGGGTCCAGCTTCATGCCCTCTCGTCCCTTTAGGGAGCCTCTTGACCCCAACGCCGTCGGTAATGTAACCAGATGAACTTGAAGATGGGGACAAATCAAACTGAGCAAGGGGATGGTGGAAAAAGGTGCAAGTGCTTTTATTAAAAACAGTCAAAACCAAAGAAAAGTGCAGTGCTCATAACGTCAATGAATAAATAATCCATAAAAACAAGGGGAACAAAAGTGGAGGTTGAAATCCCAATTAAAACAAGGTTAAAAACAACAGTAGCTGGAAGCAGTTCCCTTCTTTTAGCTGGAGGCTCGTCCTGCTTCTCCTATCCAGGCCCTGGAACAGTGAAGTCGCCCTACCTGCAGGTGCAGCTGTCTTCTCCACCGGTCTAGTCAATCTCGAATCACCGGCTTCGTACAGCTCCCTCCAGACTGAGACTCGGGTTCCCCAATGGCCGGGGTGCTCACGCTGGGGCTCAACTCTCCCAAGCTTTGCTGACTCCTGCTACCTTCTGCGGCGAGCCTTCCTTGATCCTGGTCATGCCTGATCCTCTGAAAAACTCAGCAGAAGTGACCCAATCCAGTGCCGGCCAAGCACTCCGCTAGGCCTCACTTCCCAGCTGCCTGCCATTATTACAGCGAGCCTGCCTGCTCTCCATCGCTCCTGCACCGGCTCCTTCTTCGTCTCCTCCTCCTCCTCCTACTCTTCTAACCTCTGCTCTCTTTTTCGATCTCCCCCTCCGCATTCGCGCTTTTTCTATTTATAATGGGGACGTGGCACAGGTGCAGCGATTAGCAGTTCCTGGCATTAATTACGGACACGGGTGATCCCACACCTGTGAACTTCAGTGCAGAAATGCCCGCGGCAAGGAAACTGCTCTGGCCACACTACCACGCTGCGAGTGCTTATTTATTTAAAAGCTGGCCATTCTTGTGGACCCGCTATACCATGATTTGTAAGACCAGTCGTGATCTACAGAACTGAGACACGGGCAGTACAGAAAGTGCAGGAGAAGAAGATGAATGTGGCAGAAATGAGAATGTCGAGATGGTTTGTGTGGAGTTACAGAATAAGAAATGAGACAGCGTTTATTTCTCCTCCATAAACTCAAACTATTTAAAGTAGACAAGGACCTCATGCTGTCCTTCTATCTCAGTATGATTCAGTCTGTGATCACTTTTAGTTTCATTGCCTGGTTTAATAGTCTGACAAACCAAAACTCAAAAAAGCTTCAGCAGATTATGAAGTATGCAGTGTAAAAGAGAACACAGAGTCGCATAAAGGGTTGGGGTTTTCCACCCCGTATACTGTAACAAAAAATATTTCACAGGTCTTTCTTTCCCGACAAAACTTGTAAGAAATCATAAGACAAAAAAATGGCGGATTGGAGGGACAATATAAAGGGGCGGACTGGAAATCAGGCGTGATGGTTGCTGGGTAGGCGTGGTGGTGTACGGGAGCTTGACGTCATCTTTGGGGGACCAGAGGAAAGAAAGGAACCCGGAAGTGGAGACCGTTGTTTGTTCTGGGTTGTTTTACGGTGGCGTCACTTCGTCTTTTCTGAGGGAAAAAGGGAGAGAGAGGTTAGTACGCTGCTTACATCTCCTGGCGGGTCTTATCGCGGTGTGCGTCGGGTTTTTCAACTGCTCCCAATGCGCTTGTGCGTGACAGCAGCTAAAGTTATTGGGGCTGATGTAGATGATTTGACTAGTGTGTGTCAGAGGGCAATGTTAAAGAAACTGGAAATCATCTCAACTGATGACAGACATCCATTACATGTAGAACTAAAGTTCGGTAAATCAGGAAGGATAGTCGCTTTGAAAACTCACACAAATCGCTCCAGAAACTCCTTTCTTTCTAGTGCCATACGACTTTTCAATAAAGAAATATCGGAGATAATGATTAAGGTTTTTGATATACAAAAACCTTGTATATCCTGTAACCTTATTTTTTGGTGTAAATATGTATTATCTAACTGTTTTACCTTAACCTTTCTTGTTTCTATTTGTCTGTTTTATCTCATTCTGTCTGTTATTAGATGCAACTGAGAAGGCAAATTTCATGTTTTCTTGTGTAAACATGACTAAATAAAGAAACCTTAAACCTTAAACCTTACCAGAGGAACAACAAAAGTGGGAGAGATATCAAAGGAAGTACAGAAACGTAGGTTGAAGTGTTATGGACTCATCATGAGGACAGACAGTGGTTCTGAGAGAAAAGGAGAGATGGGAATGGAAGTGCTGGGGAAAAAACAATGAGGGAGGCTGAAGTGGAGGTGGATGGATAAAGTAAAAGAAGATCTGAAGGAACAGAGCCATGTAGGACTGAGTCCCAAGGATGAAGTTTGGTCAGACACGTTGACCCCAGAAAGAAGTGGGAAAAGATGAAGAAGAAATAATCTAACTCATAAGTATTCACCCCCTAAATCCTTACTGGTGCAGCCCATATGCTTTAGAAGTCCCAGAATTAGTTCAATGGAGGTTACCTGTCTGGGGTTTCCATTGATTACGCTGAATGTGGCGCGTCACAATGGTGTTCTAACCTACACAATGAAGAGAAAAGAACACTTCATGAAAAGACAATTGACAAGTCAGGGGATGGAGACAAGGAAATATCCAAGTCACTGAAGTGCATGCAGAAGAAGTCCTCCATCTGAAGCTAAGCCTGTTCAGGCCAGGCCAGGAGACCATCTTGGAAAAGCTTGATTTGCTGCTGGAAGAGGTGCCGGTGAGGCCAGCAGGGGGGGTCCACCCTGTGGACTGAATGTGGATCCCAATGCCTCAGTGCAGTGATGGGGACACTGTGCTGTAAAAACGGCACCTGACCCTCTGTGGTCATAAAAGATCCCAGGGCACTCTTCATAAAGATCAGGGTGTATCCCAATGTCCTGGCTAAATTGCCCTCCATGGCCTAGTCATTCAGCCCCACTAATCATCCCCGGTCTCTGATTGGCTGTCTCTCTTACCAATCCACCACCTAATAGCTCATGTGTGGTGAGCGTACTGCTGCAATAATGGCTGGTGGATGCTACACATTAATGATGGCTGAAGTGGCTCCCCACTTACTGTGTAAATTGCTTTGAGCAGTGAGAAAAGCGCTATATAAATGTAAAGAATTATTATTATTATTATTCAGTTAAATCAATCAAAAAGAAATGGAAAGAGTATGGTGGAGTTTGAAATTGGACTACAGCAGGTAGTCCATAAAAACAGAGTGATTGTGCCAGAAGAAGACAAGTGAGGGAGACCACCAGGAGACTTGTGAGAACTTGGGTAGAGTTACAAGCTACATCAGGTGCTTTCCCACTGCAGAAACTTTATTTTCAGTAAGCAATGATTTTTTTACAAAGTCGACCCTGGGAAACTTGTGATCCCTGGCTACTTTTATGTGTTGCATTCCCACCACACAACAGGAACTATAAGCTTTATGCAAAACATGTGGCGTGTAAAGTGAAGTGAAGTAAGAATTCAAATTCCATCTCCACCCCGAAGCATGGTGGTGGCAGCATCAGGCTGTGAGGATGTTAATCTGCATCAGGCCCAAGAAGGCTTGTGAGGGTTACATGAATTCAGAAAAAAGCAAAGGAAATCCTGGAGGAAAGCCTGATGCAATCTGCAAGAAACCTGCACCTTGGGAGAAGATTTGCTGTCCAGCAAGACAACGAACCCAAGTATAAAGTCAAAGTTACACAGGAATGGCTATTAAAAAAAACAATGTGAATATCCTGGAGTGGCCAAGTCAGAGTCCAGATCTCAGTCCATGTAATAATTTATGGCTGAACTTGATAAACTGCTTGGCTGTGCAAAGATGTGAAGAGATGATAGAGAGAAAGACCTGAGCACAAACTCAAGGCCGTCATGGTAGCCAGAGGTGCATCTACTAAATACTGGGTGGTGAATATTTAAGCAATCTATTATTTCATGTTTTGTATTTGTGTCAGTTGTTGATTGAATACTTTTTTTGACCCTTGTGTTAAGTATGTTCAAGTTATTCTTATTTGCTATTGTTATTTGTTAATTAACCGTTGGAATCGCTCACTTGATTTGAGATTGTTATTCACTTTGGTCTCAATTAGGTTATTCTTATTTGCACGCTGAGTTGTTAATTATGATACATTTAAATTGTTTGCTTTTTCTTAAGTGGCTTGTCTTTTATCACTCTAATTTGTAAATTGACAATGGCTTGATAGTTCTTGATTTCCCCCAGGTGGAGTTACATTGAGCTGTACAGGAGGGATGAGGAGAGACAAAGAAGCAGCAGGCGAGAGGCTGAGCAGACAGGGATGTGCCGCTCGGCTGTTTAAGGCTGCTTCCTTTTGTCTCTTTTCAGTAATTTCCAAAGTTTATTATTTATTATGGAACTTTTAAGGTTTTATGACCTTCTGTTTTAATTTCACAATGTTCAAATTCTTAGAGACTGGCTGGTGTAGTGAAGGTGCAGGAAGTGGATCCTCATGTAGGAGCGGCACAGGACTTTGGACACTATGCTAAGAAGAGGACCTGAGTGAGGGATAGCTTGGGGTCCACGCATTTAGCTAAGTGCCTTATAAAGACCCTTGCCATGGATAGTGCTGTGTGGCAGTTTTCTCTTACTTCTTGATTGAGGTGTCCACTTTTTGACGAATGATGGGTGGTGTGAACACCTAATAATTGGAAGAACTACACCAATTTCTGTATTCTGAACTAATGGACAATTTGTTTATTTTTTGTGTGTAAAATCCATAGTTTATTTTCATGGAACATGAGACAAACAATCAGGTTTATAAATCAAAATAACAAAATAAAACTAAAAATGTTATTGAGTACCAGTGCTTATAGTATTTCAGTCTTTAATATGGCCGACTCCATCACCCGTTTCAATTTTATTTTAGTATTGATGGTTGGGTCACATTTGTCATTAATTTAGACCAGAAATATTTTTTCACTTTGACATTAAAGAGTCTTTTTCTGTTGTTCAGTGCCAAAAAAGACAAATTAAATTCATTGTGATTCAATGTTATATAACAATAAAACCTGAAAACATCTGCACTTTTTATAGGAGTTGTATTTATAAAAACAAGAAGCCCGTTCATTACAATGGGAGACAATAACCCTAATTTAACACAATTAAGAAAGCAAATCTCTAGTTCTTTCAGCTTAGCAGCAGTTAGTCTCACACAGCTTAATGTAAAAAATGAAAACCATGAGTGAAATTGGGGTGACATGATGGCGCAGTGGTAGCGCTGCTGCCTCGCAGTTAAGAGACCTTGGGTTCGCTTCCTGGCCCTCCCTGTGTGGAGTTTGCATGTTCTCCCCGTGTCTGCGTGGGTTTCCTCCCACAGTCCAAAGACAGGCAGGTTAGGTGCATTGGCCATTCTAAATTTTCCATAGTGTATGCTTGGGGTGTGTGTGCCCTGTGGTGGGTTGGTACCCTGCCTGGGGTTTGTTTCCTGCCTTGCGCCCTGTGTTGACTGGGATTGGTTCCAGCAGACCCCGTGACCCTATAGTTAGTATATACTGTGTTGGATAAAGGATGGATGAGTGAATTTGGCTTAAAAGTGGGAGGGAACAATCGAGTGACTCACTGAGTGTCACACCTCGAAACCAATCCAACATCTCATGAGGCGGAGCTCAGAGTAGGGGGTGGAGATTGAAATAGTGAAGAGTTTATACTTCACACTCAGAACACACACGCATCATGGCTGCCACGCGTTCCAACGTTCTTTCGGCGCCTCCTGTGAACACGTTATCAGAAATTAACACGACATGAGCATGAGTTTCAGTACCAGCAGAAATATGTGTGGCTTGTGTGTGTGTGTGTGTACATTTTGGTACGTGACATAAGCATCATTGTTTCTTATCAACATGTGATGGCAGGCTTGCAGCTCCAACAGGATGAATCTGCGTGCATCACTGTTTGATGAATGGTTTGATGAGGTGAAGCAAATCATCAGACTTAAATGCTGACCTGCAGATGTCTTCATGGTGCTTTTATTCATCTGTTTCTCACATAGGCAAGCATAGCTTATTCCCCATTCTAATGACTTCACTACATTTAAAGGTATCACGTAAGTCATTCTGCGTTGCTTCTGCCATCTTTTTTTTTTTGTTTTGCACCTTTCCAACAGCATCAGAACGCAAATTATTTTTATTTTTAACATCTTTCTTCCCTCAGTTCACAACACACCAAAACAAGACATTGTTTTTTTCTCCACATGACGATTTCTCACACTGCCATCTGTTGAAGTCCTCCAGATTTACTTAAAGTACATGCACAAGAATAGACAGCACACTGCTTGCGTAGCAGCAGCGTACTCAAGCACATGTGTCACGTAGCGTTAAGTATATCCCTGGCCTAAGAGTCTGCCTGTTAACCTCATCTGACAGACAGCAAGCCTACGGTCATGATGGATAAACCTTCTGAAAAAATCTTCTAAAAATACCCAGGTTAAACATACAAGTGTGTGCCATGTGCGGGGAATTCTACATATGTGCCTAAAACAAATAAAATGTTGCAGAGGAAAAAATCAGTTCTGTAAATCAGATTGTGCTTTAGCACTGAAGGACATCACTGGACTAATGGTGAAAGTGAATGATGCAGTGCGGCCGGCTGTATATGCTCTCTGTCACTCTCAGTTACGACAATACTGCTGCAGTCAATGTGAGATTGCAAGAAATGGCAGCTACCGCTGTGAAAAAATTAATTGTGAAATAGCATTCGAACTAAACGGGGTGACTAGTTTTGCACCTGCCCTGTTACTGCTGTGACTTGTTTCAGCTGCCCCACAACCCTGCCCTGGAATCAAGGTAATGGATCGATGGATGGATGGACTAAATGGTGTGTTATCACACTGTGAAGGTCCGGGTTAATGCAGCTACCACACTTCCTCAAACTCGGGGTCATCGATAGTCATGTCAAGAGATGAGCAGGGCAATGAGGACACAGAACAGGCAAGTAATGGTGCAAAATGCTTTTATTTACAAACCATCAAGTTTTCAAAAATTTCAAAGTGCAAACGTGCAGTACAGTCAACATAAATAATCTTGAATTAAAACAGTCTTCTTAGTGGAGGATAAAAAGTTTAATAAATAGACAAACAGTGAATAAGTCTAGATATTAAATTGAGGTTAAAATTACTTCTAATCTAAAACCAATGCCTTCTCCACATACTCTTTAGGAGGTGCAGTCAACCTTTAAAAAAATGGACTAGGGGTGCCTACTACCATTCCAGGGATTTGAGTGGTGCACTGTGCCAAGTCGAGCCTTGTTCCCATTTCCCACCACTGTTCTTCAGTCTTCAGCCGGCAGACTTCTGAAGTGGTAGGTCACTCCTGCTCCCTGGTGAACTCATCAAGAACGACCTCTGTGCCTCTGTGAACTCTTGGAACCACATTTCTGACCTCCTGCTCTATCACAAACCTGTCCTTTTCTTTCTTGTCTATGTTCCATGTAACCTCCTATTCTCTCTGTCTTCTCCTATTCTTTCCTTACTTCTCCTGCTTTTTTCCTTCCAGGTTTCTTTAAACTCCATCTGGGTGCAGGTGTTGTGATCATGGACTCCGGAGCAATGAGTAAATTTGCTGACACTCACATCTGAATGTACAGTAAATACCTGGCCAGCCAATTCCCCCATTGCCAATTGGGAGTAGTCTGCCAACTTCTGTGGGCACTGGCACCCATCCGGAGTTTGAGCACTCAGAATTATTTATTTAAAACTGCACATTGCCACGGACTTCTCACTACACACGCCATAGTCAAAGAAGGTGGTATGAACTGCCACTAAGCAAATTGTTAAAGGAGAGACACAGGAGAAGTCATTGTTACTCCTTGGGACACACCAGAAATAGTAAATGTGCCTGACAACTTGGGCACAACACCAGCAGAACCACAGAGGAGGCTGCACAGCACCCAACCTCTCACTGTGTGTGTCTAAGCGAAAAATTAAACTCAAGTAAGTAATCATTATTCTCTAATTGGAAATGCCAAACAGTCCATACCTGAAAAAATTTTCAGTGTTTCAACACCTAGTATATACAGTATATTGTCTGGCACACAAGCATAGGACATGCCTTAAGGGAATGGGATCAAAAATACAGGGTGTGGTACATGTAATGATATTTCGTTTAACCTCACTAACTGACCAATTTCCTTGTCACCAACCTATATAAGGAAATTACACTTTACTTGAATGATTAAGTTTGAGAGTCCTCATGTTTAAAAAAATCAGTGGGCAACAATGGAAATCAAGGTAGTCATCATGAACCTATTAATTAAAGCATAGCCCATGTGAGGGGACAGAACACAAAAAAACCAAAGCAGAGTACTATTTGCCTTTGACACAGCTGCACTCCACTGGCTTATCAAAGTAAGGGAAGTTGGTGATGGCATGACATGGGTCCCACACTTATAGCACTGAATGAAAGGAGGAGACTTGTCATTTGGATTAGGGGATTGGTCAATGTCTTTCCTAGGTTTTTAAGGTTGGAGCTGTCTCAGTGGCCATGCTTCCTTCTT